>NC_142439.1:14550000-14827500 GCF_059453495.1 Arachis ipaensis | reverse complement strand
AAGATGAAGAGAGAAGGGAGGGAGAGAGAGAAAGAAAATGGGAGAGGGAAAAGAGGGAGAGAGAGAGAAACAAAATGGGAGAGAGAGAGAGAGAAAAGAGGAAGAGAGAGAGAGAGAGAGAGAGAGAGAGAGAGCAAGGGGGAAGGGAGGGAGAGCAAGGGAGAGGGGAGAAAAAGAAAAGACATGGAGAGAGAGCGAGAGAAAAGAGAGAGAGAGAGAGGAGGGTAAGAAAGAGGAGAAGGAGAGAGAGAGAGGAAGAAAAAGGGGGAGAGAGAGGAGGGAGAGGAGAGAGAGAGAAAAAAGGGGAGAGCGAGGAAAAGGAGGGAGAGAGAGAGAGAGAGAGAGAAGAAGAAGAAGAAGAAGAAGAGAGAAGGGATGAGAGAGAGAGAGAGAGGAAGGAATTGGGAAAGAGTGGGAGAGGAGGGAAAGGAGAGAGAGAGAGAGAGAGAGAGAGAGAGAGAGAGAGAAAGACGAAGAGAGATGGGAGGGAGAGGAGAGAGAGAGAGAGAGAAAGAAAGTGGAATAGAGAAGGAGAGAGAGGAGAGGGAGAAAGAGGAGGAGAGATAGGAAGAGAGACGGAGAGAGAGAGAGATAGAGAGAGAGAGAGGGAGAGAGAGAATGGAGGGAGAAAAAGAGGAGAGAGAGAGGGGGGAAAGAGAGAGAGAAGGGAGAGAGGGGAAAAAAGAGGAGAAAGAGAGGAAGAGAGACGGGAAGGGAGAGGGAGAGAGAGGCAAAGGAGAGAGAGAGAGAGAGAGAGAGACGAAGAGAGATGGGAGGGAGGGAGAGAGAGAGGAGAGGAAAAAAGAGGAAAGAGAGAGAGAGGATGGAGAGAGAGGAGGGAGACAAAGAGGAGAGAGATAGAGAGGAGGGAGAGAAGAGAGAGAGGAGAGGAAAAAAGAGGAAAGAGAGAGAGAGAAAGAGAGAGAGAGAGGAGAGAGAGAGGATGGAGAGAGAGAGAGAGAGAGGAGAGAGAGGAGGGAGACAAAGAGGAGAGAGATAGAGAGGAGGGGGAAAGAGAGAGAGAAGGGAGAGAGGGGGGAGAAAGAGGAGAGAGAAGGGAAAGAGGGGGAGAAAGTGGAGAGAGAGAGGAAGGGGAGAGAGAAAGTGAAAGGAGAGAGAGAAAGAGTATGTAAAAACTAATTTTAGAGTTTAAATAAAACCAGTTTTAATTTGGTTTAAAACTAAACTGAACCATAAAAACTGATTTTTAATAAACTGGTTTTCATAAAAACTATGGTTTCAGTTCAGTTTTTTATTTAAAAAAACTGGTTTATTTAAAACAGTTTCAGTTCAGTGAAACTAGTTTTTTTGCACACCCCTACTTATCGGAGCTCCTTGACACCATATATGGTGGAAGCTCTTGTATGCACTCAAGATTATTAGGTAATAGATGACCCATTTGGACTAATTGAAAATTTTGAAGAGATTGAAAAAGCTGAACAAGGTAATATATATTTTTTTCTTATTGCTTGTTTGTTACTAATTGTTAGTTTTCTATAATTAATGAGATATTTTTTTTATGTAGGGAGAAATTCTTCAACAAATATTGGCACGCTTGTTTCTCTTGAAGATGATTAGAATATTGTAATGGGCCAATATTGTGTTAGTCTGTTAGATTTGAATTAGTTTATTTTAACTTCATTTAGGTTAGTATCATATTATATCATATTTTGAATATTGTCATTGAACAAAAAGTAAGACCATGCTTTAGTTTATTAGTATGTGAATATTTTATGATTCTTTCAACTTTTGATTTAGAGAGAGAGGGGAGAGAGAAAGTAGAAGGGAGAGAGAGAGAGAAAGAGAAAGGGAGGAGAGAGAAAGGGGAGAGAGAGAGGGGGATAGAGAGAGGAAGGGGGAGAGAGAGAGAGAGAAAGGAAGGGGGGAGAGAGAGAGAGGAGAAGGGAGAGAGAGTGGGAAAGGGGGGAGAGAGAGGGAGAGAGAGAGGGGGTAGGAGAGAGAGAGGAGAGAAAGAGAGGAGAAGGGAGAGAGAATGGGAAAATGGGGAGAGAGAGAAGGGAGAGAGAGTGGGTGGAGAGAGAGAGAGAGGGGAAGGGGGAGAGAGAGAGGGGAGGGTAGGAGAGAGAGAGGGGAAGGGAGAGAAAAGGGGAGAGAGGGGAAGGAGAGAGAGAGAGAGGAAGGGAAGAGAGGGAGAGAGAGTGGGAAAGGGGGGAGAGAGGAGAAGGGGAGAGAGAGAGGAGAGAGAGAGAGAGAGAGAGGGGAAGGGAGAGAAAAGGGGAGAGAGAGAGAGAGGAAGGAGAGAGAGAGAGAGAGAGAGAAAGAGAGAGGAAAGGAAGAGAGGGAGAGAGAGGGTGTAAAAACTAGTTTTAGGCATAAACCAGTTTAAACTGGTTTTTTTAATTAAAACCAGTTTTATTTTTATGAACTGGTTTAAACTGGTGCACTGTATTATAAACTGGTTTAAAACCAGTTTCTTATATGACAAAGCAGTTTGGTTCAGTTTCTAAACCATTTAAAATGGTTTAGTGCAGTTTCAGTTCAGTTTATGGAAAAACTGAACCATGCACACCCCTAGAATTTGGTGGTGGTGTTGGAGGCGGTGTGCATGGTAGTGTTATTGAGGAATTTGGCAAAGGTGGTGGAGTCGGAGGGAGAGTTGGTGGAGGTGGTGCAGGTGAAGGCTTTAGAAGTGGTAAAGGTGACAGTGTAGGAGGAGGAGTTGGTGGAGATGGCGATGTTAGTGGAGGCTTTGGAGGTGATAAAAGTGGTGGTGGTAGAGTGTTTGGAAGTGGCAAAGGTGGCGAGAGAGCTGAAGGTGGCGTAGGATGAGTATTTGAAAGTCGTAGAGGTGGAGGAACTGGAGATGGTGGTGGTGGAGTGCTTGGGGTTGGTAGAGGTCAGGGCTTCGTAGGCAAAACAAGGTGGTGGATTCGGAGGAGAAGTTGGTGAACAAGATGGTGGTGGCTTTGGAGGTGATAAAGCTGCTGGTGGTGGAGTGTTTGGTAGTAGTAAATGTGGTAGTTGACTTTTTTTTGAGGTGGTAGTGGTGCTGGCAAAGGTTTTGGAGGTGGCAAATATGGTGGTGGTGGTGGTGGGTTCTTTAGAGGTGATAGAGGAGGTGCTGGCAAAAGTTTTGGAGGTGGCAAAAGTGTTGGTAATGGTGGTGGTAGATTTTTTGGAGGTAGTAGTGGTGCTGGCGAAAATTTTGAAAGTGGTAAAAGAAGGGGTGGTAGTGGTGGATTTTTTGGAGGTGATAAAAGTGCTGGCAAAGATTTTAGAGGTGGTAAAAGTGGTGGTGATGGTAGATTCTTTGAAAGTGGTAGACGTGGTGGTAGTGGATTCTTTGGAGGTGATAGAGATGCTAATGAAATTTTGAAAGTGGTAAAAGTGGTGGTGGTGAATTCTTTGAAAGTGGTAGAGATGCTTGCAAGCACTTGGTAGTAAATGTGGTGGTGGTGGTGAAATGTTTGAAGGTGGCAAAAGCGATAGTGAAGCTAAATGTGATGCAAGTGAAATGTTGAAGGTGGTAGAAATGGAGAAGGAGTTGGAGGTGGTGAAGGTGGTATTGGTGGAGTGTTTGAAGGTAATAGAGGGGGCCTTCGGGGGATGTGAGGGCTTTGGAGATGCTAATGGTGGAGGCATGGTACATTTTTATTTTTAATATTGGATTAATAATGAGGTTTTTATAAACGGTGATCTATTGTGGTATTTTTTTTTAAATATGGGATGATTTAATTTACGGAGTACAAATCGGATCGTTCAATTTGTAAGAGATACAGAAATTGGTTCGTTCGATTTCTGTACTCGGATCGTCTGATTTGTGTTTAAAAAATTAAAAAAATTTTGGAGTACAGTCAGATTTGTGTACTCCAAATTTTTTTAATTTTTTAAACACAAATCAATGGTCCGATTTATATACCCAAATTTTTTAAACACAAATAAGACCTTTTGATTTGTGTACCTCCCATAATTTTAAAAAACACCAAAAATTATTACCTTAAGGTATAACACTCTTCCTACCTCCATAACCAAATTTTTTAGCCAGGCCATGGTGGTCGATTTTAAATTAAATTTTAAAAAAATATGACGTGGTAATATTGTGCAAATATTGACTTTTAGCTATCTATTAATGTATAATTTTTCCCATGTAATATTATAGTATAATGTTTGAGGTAAGTTCTAAAATTGTCCCTAATATTTAAATCGTCTTATTTAAATTCTTAACGTTTTAAAATTGCCTCAATATTATCCGCCGTTAGGATCTGCTAACAGAATTGACAACGGAACAAAATTAAAACGATTTTGAAATGTTAGGCACTTAAATACGACGAAAACGTTAGGGACAAAAACAATACAAAGAAATAAATTTTAATTTTATCTTTTAATAATATCAATTTTTTACGGTGCATAATTATTCAATTATTTTTTAATCACATCTAAGTAAATTACATTTAATCATATTACTTTTATTCTAAATAAATTTATTTTTTATAATTTTACTCTTAAAGATTTTTATTCATCATGAAATATTTGTAGAATGACTAGTATATAAACGTGTGAAAAGGAAAAAAAAAAGCATAATACATATACAATAAAGTATAAATAGTACATTTTGTCTCTAATATATCGAAACTCTTTAATGTTTAATTGAGTTAAACTTTATTTTTAATTTTAAAATAAATTTTATTTTTATTTTTTAATAATATCAATTTTTTACGGTAGATAATTTTTTAATTTTACTCTTAATCACACTATTTTTTCTAAGTGAATTTTTTTTTGTTTAATTAAGAGAAAAATTAGAAAAAATAAGTAATTATTTGTCGTAAAAAAATTGAAATTATTAAAGAAAAGATTATTAAAATTTATCAAAAGGTTAAAAATAAAATTTAATTAAGTTAAACACTAAAAAAGTTTGGTATATTAGAGACAAAAAATATAATTTATATTTTATTATATATGTACATACTCTTTTATTTCATTTTCCGAAAGTTTATATACTTGTCATTCTACAAGTATGAGTAAAAATCTTAAATTATTAATGCAATTCATTTCGTTAAAGTTCATTATCATTTTACTTAATTTTGTAATTTTTTAAAGAGTAATGTATTGTTTTTGTTTCCAATATTTTCGTCCTGTTTAAGTCCCTAACGTTTTAAAATTGTCTCAATTTTATCTCACCGTCAATTCTGTTAATAGATCACTAAAGATAGGACAATATTGAGACGATCTTAAAACGCTAGTAACTTAAATAGAACGATCTAAACGTTAGGGTCAACTTTAAAACCTACTCCAAATGTTAGGAACAAAAACAATACTTTACTCTTTTTGAATTAACTATCAATTCGACTTTTGAATTAGAGAGCTACTCAGATAAAAATGTCTAAAATATTTTTTAATAATTAAAATTATATATATAATCGATTAAATTGTATTGTTTCTGTCATAAGATCGAATAAACTGATTTGGCTAAAAAATTAATGAACGAAATTTTAAATCGATCTAGATTAATATTTTTTTTAATAAATAATGACTATAATATTCTATTATAAAAAATGACTAAAATACTCATATTATAGCAACATTATTAATAAAGGACTAATCAGGCCATTAAAGTCTCTTTAGAGGTGAATAGGATTTTATGTAATGAAAGTCTCAAATGGATAAGATATCCCTTACCTAACAAAAATGACTTGATTAAAGATTAAAATGCTACTATCTTTTCTAAATTTAATTTAAAATCCGGATACTATCAAATATCAGTAGAATTAAAAAAGAAAATAAATATAAAATAGATTTTATAGTACTCTTTAAGCATTATGAATGGAATGTAATGTTCTAAGAATTAAAAAATGGAGCAAGTGAATTTAAAAAAATTATGAATAATATTTTTAACTTATACGTTGCTTTTGCTATAGTTTATTTAGACGAGTATTTGTATATTCTAAATCTTAATTCCATGATAACACAGAGAAAAAAATGTTAGGATTTAAAATTTTTAAAATATATATATATATATATATATATATAAAATAAAAACATTTTATTATT
Organism: Arachis ipaensis; assembly: GCF_059453495.1. Lineage (NCBI taxonomy): Eukaryota > Viridiplantae > Streptophyta > Magnoliopsida > Fabales > Fabaceae > Arachis > Arachis ipaensis. Next base: position 14,821,491 of record NC_142439.1, on the reverse strand, counting down.
TTTTATAATAAGAGTATTATAATTATTTTTTATAAAAAAATATTAATTTAAATCGATTCAATATTTAATTCATTAATTTTTTTATTAATCAATTTATCTAATTTAATTTTGACAAAAATAACACAATTTAATTAATTATATATATTAAATTTTAATTATTAAAACACACCTTTAAAAAAATATTTTAAATATTTTTATGTAAGTGACTTCCTTTAAATTATTAGCACTATAACAAAACGGTTCAACTAGGTATCCTTTAAAAATCGTACAACATTCAGCCTTTTATTACAATAATTAAAAAAAATTAAAACAAACACAACTAAAAATTATGAATAGATTTATTGTCTTTTTAAAATTAAATACACATTCAAAATACAATCTAAAAAAACTGAAATTTAAAATTTAAATTTTAAATTTTTGTTTCAGATTTAATATATTTAATTATTAATATATTATAATTTAAATACATATCTAAAAATCAAATTATTCAAAATTCAAAATTTTGATTTTAAAAATATAAAATAAACCTTAAACTATCAAATTATTAATTAAACTCGTACAAAACACTCAAAGACGCAGAGAAGTCACGTTTCGAAAATTCAGAGGCGCACATGTAAAACTCAGAGGTGCACATCGAGAAGTCATCCTCCGCTGTCGTTCATCCTCTTCTGCGCTCATCCTCAACGCTGCCTTCCTCCTTTTCGGCGCTCATTTACAACGCTGTCTTTTTAATGTTTAAATTTAAATTTTAGATTTATGATTTTGGATGTGTTTTAAAAATATTTTCTGTATAGCATCATAATTTTAGATGTGTTACAATTATTTTTTAATGTTTAAATTTAGATTTTAGATTTATGATTTTGGATGTGTTTCAAAAATATTTTCTGTATAACTTCATAATTTTAGACGTGTTATAATTATTTTTTAATGTTTAAATTTAAATTTTAGATTTATGATTTTGGATTTTAAAAATATTTTTTGTATAACTTAATATTTTAGATGTGTTACAATTGAAAAAGAAACTACAATTGAAAATATTTTAGTTTATGTATATAATTATATTCGACCATTCATAATTGTATTATTAACATTTATATTGTATTATTAAAGTTGACTGATTTTAGATGTGTTTTAAAAATATTTTGTATAAAATATCATACTGTCAGATGTATTATAAGCGAAAAATAACAACACAATTTTAAATTAATTGTTGATTATATACTTTATTTGCAACAACTTTATTAATAAAATTAAATAAGATCAACCTTGTTCCAATTAAATCAGCAGAGTGTTTTTATGTTTAAATTAAAATATAATTAAAAATGTTGAACATGATATTTCTTAACAAATTACATAAAAACACATGTGAATATCCCATAGAATAAGGAATTTAAAAAATTGTATCTGGTGAAGTTACGAAAGTAAAGCAAAGTCACCATAACAACCAATGAAGTGGGTGGGTTTTAAAATTTAAATTTAAATTAAAATCTAATTATAGATATGTATCTACAAAATAAGAACATGTTACACTAAAAAAATAATTAAATATTATTTAAATCTGATTAAAGGCTGATTAAAGGTTGATTAATATTGTACGACTAGCATTTCCCATATTATTTAAATCTGATTAAAGGCTGATTAAAGGCTGATTAATATTGTACACTAGCATTTCCTATAACAAAATAACAAAAATGACTCCCAAACCACAATCGTCAGAACCAACACTTCCACCCACCATGAGTACCATCCACTCCTCTTCCCCATCGCCTTTCCCTCTCCTGTGTCCTCACTGCCTAATTCCTTTCACCTTCCCTATCACCTTTTCCTTTGTCGTCGCCTACACAAACACAAACACTCTTCGAAGCAATCCATGAGTCCAAGGTCCCATTCGGAGGCTCGAGCGTGAAGCAGTGCAGTTTTGGACCTCGTTCATCTTCTTGAGAACCTTCGAGAGCCTCTCAATGACGTCATTTTTATGGTTGTGGTGGATTTTTTGTTCTAGCAAATTGGGATAGGAGGGCCAACAAAAGTGTCAAAATTTCTCAGAGGGAAGGGTAAGAGGAAAGTTGACGGTATGAGTGTATCAGTGTATGACCACTGTGAAGTGGTTGATGGATAAAGAGATGACTTTTTTTTGAGTTTAAGGTCGAGTTTCTAGGGATGGAACCAGTGACAATTCAAAGTGAGAGGATGAGCTGAGTCAACTCAGTGGGACGGAGATGGATGGTGGGAGTGAGCCAACGAGAGTAAGTGAGTTGGCGCCAAGTGTAAGTATGTAAGGACGGAGCTAGATGAAAGAATAAAAGGAATTAAACTAGAATTTATATATAATTTATATGTAAAAATTTATAATGTAAAGGGTCATTGCCCCCTTTTTCCACTACGAGGCTTTGCCCTTGAAAGTATGATAACTCGGTTGAAGGAGCAAGTGGCGCCAGAGAAGGAGTGGCAAGTATTTGGTGTGGTGAGTCTCGAGGTGGAGAAGAAATGTATGGTTCGAGAGAATCTGAGACAAATTAGGATTAGGATTTTGCAAGAATTGGAAATAAATTAGGTTCTCAATAAGAATTGTTAGAGGTGAAACTTGATCGATCTGTACAATAGATGTCACATACTTACATTGGCAATTCTGTTTGCCATCTTAGTCAATTGCATAAATAAAAAATAGGCTTTTTTCTATGATTGAATATTTTTGTAGTATTTTTAAATATTTTGGGTCATTTTTGTGGTAAAATTCTTAACTTAATCATTATAAATAAGGAGATAGACAATTTTTTCGGTGTCTAGCTTAGGTGGAATATGTTTATTTCTTGTTAATTGCAAATCAACTAGTTGCCTTAATTAAAACTAAACGAGCACGCCAAAGAAGACAGGAACATGGAACTTGTTAATTCAAACCATTCTTAAACATGGATTCTATCTATCCTAGACTTGATTCTCATCATAGAAAACTTAATATATATATAAAGTACAAGCTGTCTTAACAAAGTGGGTATGTATCTAGCTATACGTGTTTTTGAGTGTGCCTTTGATGTTATGGGTGAAATTAATTAGTGCCACGCTGGCAACCAATTCTTGCCATCTATGTAATCAACAGACAAAAATGAAGCAACTTCTTGATCACTAAGTTGTCTTGACCATGAAGCTCTTCCCTCTCTTGTGGCTCCTGGTCCATAGCACTTGTACTCAGCATGATACAGATTCCTGCGGTTCAGTTACCATCATTAATTAATTAATTAATTAATTAACATTAATAAAAATTTGAGTAAATATCTAAATTAATTTTTTAGAAATTATTTTTGTTTTTGATTTATTTTGTTGTTCTCTAATAAAAGGTAAGTGTGTTTCAGTGTTTGTGTATGATGATGAAGAGTTTCTTACTTTGTGGGACCATCATAGCTCCAATTCGTCCAACCCTCAGGAACAACCGTCTTGGAGAGATAAGAGTGAGCAAAAATGGTCCTAGAATAAGGACCCTTAGCCCTTCCTAGGTACACCCCACCAATGCCATAAACCCTGCATTTATTGAATATGAATCCACTTATCTCTCGTTCACTCTCCCTGTTTTGTGCTGTGATTGACCCATGAATTGTGACCCTTTTGTCATCAATTACAAATATCTCACACCCCTGTATGTGTTATATGAATCATCGGCATTAAATTAATTAATTAAAATCAAGAAAACAGATTAAATTAAAGTTAATTAATTAATTAATTAATTACCTCAAAGATGGATCTGCCACGGCCAAAAATGAAATCAATTGAGCCTTGAATGTAGCAAGACTCATAGTAGTGTCTGCCTTTGTAATCAAAGAGAGTGTTATGAGTACTGAAAAATGCACAATGGTAAAATGCAATTTTATCTGCAGCCACAAATGCTGCCACCGATTGATTCTGTGAGGTATATGCAATACCCGTTGGTGCTTCGTTCTGCATTAATGTACAAATATTTGGAGTTATAATTATTTCTATAAATGTCCTAAAATTACTTCTTTCAAAAGTTAAAGTGATGAACATGAAACATATGAATGATTATATTTCTAACCAGTATCATTAGATAAGAGTTTCTTTTGGTTTTTGAAATTTTTTATAATTTTTTTTATTTATCTTATGTTATTTTTTTCTCTTTTAGGAGAATATCAAAAATCAAATTTTAAATTTTTTTATCATAAAATTTTTTATATTATATTATAAAATTAATTTTTTTTAATTTAAGTTAATTGGAGAAAATACAAATGATTATACCTCTAAGAATGAGACTGTTTTTCAAATATTGACCTATCAAAACTCGTAATGGGAGATATAATAAGAGCGCACCTTGAAGCTAATTCCAAATGCAATGAAATCACGGGCTTCAACTTTGAAGGTAGCAGAATCAATGTTATCGGAGGAGCTTTGAGACCAAACTATGGCTGTTCTTCCCTTTCCATTCCCTCTCATGAATATGTAACGCTTAGTCTTTGGTATGTGTACCCTTTCTCTTTAAATCATTAATAATATGAAATTATTATAAAAAGAACAAGGTACTAATTAATTAATTAATCAATAAATTTTGACTTGATTTAATTCGGTACCTGTATACTCCTTTCCTAACATGGACAATGACCCAATTGGAATTCCCTTCGGGAATGGAATCAATGGCAGCTTGAACAGATTTGAAGTCCCCATTGCCATTAATATCTACTTTGATGGTGCGATTAATTCCTAACTTTTGTGTTAACAAAGGAGCATCTATAACCTCTTTCTCATTAATAAAGCCAAAAGCAGAACATGGCATGCAAATGAGAATAATTATTGACACTATTATGGATGATATTATTGCTGAAGAAGCATGAAAAGAAGAAGCCATAATAACTACTACTTAATTAGGGGGTAATAAATTTAAGAATTTTAGTGCTTAATTAGAACAATTGTGTTGTAGTGGGTGGTGGCATGGATGCATGTGTTTGTGTGAAGCAGAAGCATGGGAAATGTGAGGCTCTTAAGTAATGGGATTTTCATTATATTTGTTGTATAATTAATAAGGATGTTAGGGAATTAGGTAAAATTGAGCGTCGTTGAATTAAAGTACGATGGGTTGGTTTCAAGATCCTTTCTATATTGGAGGGCGTCCATAAATTCCTTATATGTAGTTGCATGTATATGTGGGCAAATACGGCAAGGTTGTTATTCTAACTAATTAACTATTAGCATTTTCTAAAGTAATTTATTATTATATTAAAAAAATTGGACTTTAAATAATAAAGATATAGATATATCATCCTATCAAATGACACCATGACTCTTTAAGTGCGTGTTTAAAAATGAACCCTACATCAAAAGGCTAAATTAATCCCTTAATTACTTCTTGGTTATATATATTAACGCTAAACCAACAATAATATTGTATGTAATCAAAATTTATGATTGAATTTTAATCAAAATAAAATTCACCTTTAACATGATATACATGCTGATAAGGGAAAAAAATAATAATAAAAGACATGAATCGAAATTGAATAAAAAATGATATATTGAAATTGAAATAGAAACAAAAAGGATAGGTTGAAATTGAATGCAAAGAGAATCATTTAATTTTTTATTCAATTTCTTGATGCAACAAAAAATGGATTCTTCAACCTAACTTGCACTATAGAAAAACGTTGAATACCGTCACATTTAGCATCGGACGTGTGCGGCAGGTTTACCAATGGATTTACCGACAAATTTGACAATAAATTCATCGGGTAAAAAAGTTATCGTCGAATTTGATTTTCCGACGGTAAATCCGTTGATAATAAATGGAGGAAAAAAAAGAAAAATTGGCGTGAGCATTACCGTCTGATTTACCGGCAGATTTATCCCAGGTAATCTTGATTAGTGCAACGCTGCATTTTGATCACTCACAAAGCAGATTTAGCCGCCGGTAAATCCGACAGTAATCTTGCCCTAAATTCAAATCACAAATCCTCTCCCTCCTTATTTTGGTATTACTCTCTCTCTCTCTCTCTCTCTCTAAAAAGCAAAAAACCCTCGGCCCACCCCACCCTCCAGCTCTCTGACTCTCACTCCCACTCCCACACACAGAGGCACAACGCCGCCCCCTCTCCCCCAGCCCTCTCACTTTCACCTCGGTTTACCGCCACCAAACGCTCGCCTCCATTGTCGTGCCTCTGGTCGGATCCACCGCATCATGTGCTCGCGAATCGCGTCTCGCCGCGCTGCGTCCCCATCTCTCCCTCGCCTCTCTTCTGCGGGTGTTGCTACCTGCACTGCACTGCACGATTCTGCAGCTACAACAACAGTCAACATGTAAGTTCTTTTTAGTTATTCGAATATTCTATATTAATTTTTAACAGTTGGTTCATCGATTATAATATGATTTATGAATATGATTAGAATATGGAAGACGTTGAACTTAAAATGTTGAAATAGTTGAAATATTATTGTTGATTTTATTGTTGAACTAGGTTAGGGATTGAGTTTGTTGACTATGAATATGCTTATTTTGTTAATTATTGAATTGGTTTATGAATTGGTTTTGCTGATTATGAATACAAATTGGTTGCTCTAGATTCGAGAAATTGAACAAGATAATGAAATATGTGCTTCAAATGCTGATCCAAATGCTAGTGCACCTTCTACTTTGTCAAAACATAAGGATAATAAAGTGGTATGTCTTATTTGCTATTTTGACTGTCAATGAAACTGTAAATTTGAATGGTGTAGCATATTGTGATATCGTCTTTAAAGCTTAAGTTACTTCGCTTTCGCAATTGTACTTAGCCCCTTGGTGAATTGAGATTATATGAGCAAGTGCTAATTTCAAATGATTGAAATTATTTAAATGCAATATTTTTTTCATGATCATAATTAAATCACTCTTAGGAGTAGGAGATCAGTTCTGATCCTCAAGATAAATATTCTATTGGCAGTAAAGTTTAGGCTGTCTGTAGTGAAGATGGAGAATGGTATATTTAGCAATTAATTTCTTTCGATGCTTTGTGAGAAGCTGAGTGAGTTGCTGAAGCTACAAAGTAGGCTATCAAATGGAAAATTACACAAGCGGCAACTATCGATGTCCAATCGCGAAGTTTACTGGCAAAGCTTCGCATAGAAGTGGATGACCTTGAGGATGTGGTAAGTTATTTAATAAGATTATCATTTCCTAATGTTTTCCCCTTATCTATAAAATTTATTAGTTTTTATACATAGAATGCTTGCTACCAGCATTAATGGTGTGTTTGACTAAACTGCTTTTGCTATCTAGATAGTTTTGAGTATGTCTCTTGCTCTTTCTGCCACTTCTGATAATTATTTTCTAGATGACTACCAGATCGTACTTAATTTCTAGCTCCATTTTCCTTCTAATTATTATTCTACAAAAATTGAAACAAAAGATTTATAATTTTGTTGCGTTAAACTCAACATGACTTACTACATTCATGGATTCTATGTGCGTTGTGCTCCGTCGTCTTCAGTCTCTTCGTCGTTCATATCATTGTGCCGACCATAATGCTCCGTCTCTCTCAATCTCTGCGCCTCCGTGGTTGCATCTTCCAACGGAGTCTATGTATGACTTATTCATTCATTGTTATGATTTCTTGTTTATTATAACTTTAAAATTTTCAAGCCTTAGGGTTTTTATTTATTGAATTCTCTTTGTAAATTGTGTTTATTTCTTGAAACATGTAAATTTTTTGTTCTGGTTCCGTAGGATTTTTTTTAAGTTTTGTTTGTAAACTTTTTATTTGCTGAAATATGTTGTTATATCATTAAACATTTTACCATCAAGTTTCGAAATCAGTTGTTCAATATATTAATTTTTAAATAATTTTAAAAAAAATTAAAATTTAAGTTTACCGTGTGTTAAATCCACTGATAGTTACTAATTTAATTATTAAATAATAATATATTATCATCAGATTTACGGGAGAAAAATTCGTTGATAAAAATTACCAACGAAAATATTCCGACGGCAATTAGCGGCGAACAAAAAAATTTGTCGATAAATTCGACGATACTCAATATTTTTCTTGCAGTGTTGTCCACACCATAGATTGGGAATTTAATCGAAGAGACTCACTCAACCTTCTATCCAATTCCCTGATGAATCTTTTTTAAATAAAATAAATATTTTATTTACCAAAGTATACAATTTGTAGATTTTTTACCAAAATGCATCATATCTCTTATCTCGTTTACACTATAAACGAGATAAGGCACGAAACAAGGTGGCCATGTCACGTTTGGACACGTGGTATGTAATGGCCTTATCTCGTTTCTAATATAAACGAGATACGTATACTCTTATTTCGTTTACATTGTAAACAAGATAAAAGTGGAGGAGACCTATATATATATATATATAGCGCACGCCGATGCACACGATACGGACATCAACCGACTAAATGCAATATGACACATTGCTGGGGCAGTCGACTTTGAGGTTGGTGTTGTTTTTTGCTTTATATTTATGTTAAAGCATACATGTCTAGCCACACTTAGGGTACTTTTATAGAAGTAGTATGCAGCATATGTTAAGCGAATGAATATATTGTTAGCAATGGTTTAAATAATAGGGTATGATTTTAGGCCAACTTTAAAAGAATTTGTTAATCAAATGTTTATTTAGATTTGTTTTTTCTTTAAACTAAGTTATTAAGCATATGTTTATTAACTTAGTTATTAATTATTTAACTAAATATTTTTTAATTATCTTAATTAAGTAACAAGATGTTTATTTTTTTAGTTACTAAATATTTAAGTAAATGGTTTTTTTAATTTGTTATTAGATATTTAATTTACTTCTTGTTAGTTATTTAGGTAAACGTTTTTATTTACACTTTGTTTGGATACAAGATGAAAAATGAAAGGAAAGAAAATGGGAGGAAAGAAAATGAGAGGAAATAAAATGGAAGAAAAAGTTGATTTTTTTTATGTTGTTTAGATGAAGAGAAAATGAACGGAAAGAAAATAAGAGGAAATTTTTCTTTTGTTTAGATGGAAGAAAAAGTAAGAAGAGAAAAAATCATAACCAATTGAAATTACATTAATACCCTTACCTATTTTATATATAAATTATAATATACTAATGTATTTAAATTATTTCTTAATAAAAAAAGTGATCCCAATTGTATTTCAAAATTTTAATGTATTATCTTTGTTAACAATAAAGATTTTTTTGAATTTATCCTTTTCTATTGTCTTTTAAATGTCATAAAAAAATGTATCATTATTTTTTAAATATATACAAATAAATAATTTCATAAAAACATAATAAAAATTACTCATATGTTACATCATTAATCTCCTTAATCATATTTAAGAAAACGTTTCACTAAATCATATTTACAAAATAAAATATTATCATAAGTGGCTAGCATCCGTGTGACAAAATCATATACAATTTTTATAAACATATAACAAAATGCCAAAAGTGTAACAATGACCAGAACTCCAGAAAAGTACTATTTTATCACCACACAGTACTTTCAAAAGGGGTAATTCTTCATGGTCAGAGTCATCAGCATACGCCTACTTCTAAAAAATCAATTCTACATGACTTGAGCCATCCATACACATCTATTTTAAAAAAGAAAGTTTTCTCTAGTTAAAGATATTAATACATGATCGATTTTTACTTGTACTAAGCAGTGTACCCATTGTTCCCAAACATTTTCAAGTAATATAATTCCTGCACAAGCATATACAACAAAGATAAATTAACACAAAGATCAGAGTTGATCATAATAAACTATTTTATCGATATCTTTCTATTCAAACAACCAATCAATCTCAAAGTATCAACAAAAAGTAATTTCCAACTATGTGTTAACATAAATAAAACAGAAAATGATATCTTGTTCAAATACATGAAGATATACTCATACTTTACGACAATAAAAAAACACATAATCAATTGTTAAAAGCAATAACCTCAAATTAACCAAAAATTAAGCGTGTATAAAAATTATAGCAGTAATGGTGAATGTTTTCTGGAAGTACCATATCTTCTAAGCGAACACCAGCAGTAGTCATGAAATGTAAAAGAGCATCCAGTCGCATTTCAGGTGGGATCCCAAAAACTTGCATCTGATATAAACCTACTAGACCCAATTCAGTCAACATATCCCATACATCTGAGGAGTACTTGGTGAATCTAAATTAGCAGAAAACGTTGGGATATCATGTCTCATATTAACATCTATGTCAGAAAATCCAATGTTTTCAAATGAGTCATTCGAGTCAATGGGATCTCTATCAAGTTGTTGAATCCTTTCTCGTGAAGTAGCAGCCCCTTTACCGGTAGCTCTATCAGCTCCGAACAACTCCTTAAAAGTATCATAATGCTTAATTTGCATTTTTTTTTCATTTTTCTACATGTGATTTTTCCTGCATAAAGAAATGTTAAAATTATTTTGTGACTCACTTCATCATTGGTAAAAGTAATAAAAAAGTATAAGATACCTTAATAAAGTCCTGCCACACTTCTTCTTCAGCTTCAAACTTTCTAGTTACAGGATTCCATGCAAATCCACTTAAGTGATGAAATAAGTCATATGCTTCAGCAAAATGATATTTCAGTGTCTTCATTCTATTCTTGATGTGGTTTTTCGTTATGTGCGGACCTATTGCTATACTCAAATTCTTCATAATTGGCATACACTTCAATTGTCCACGAGCCATCGTGTCTATTACCTTTCAATGCTTCTTCTGCTAACGCATTTAGCAGAACTTCATCTATATCATCAGACCATCTTAAGTATTCTTTAGAAGGTTGAGTTGCTTCTGTTATTTTATTTCCTTTATTTGGCATTATTTAACTTGTAACATTTCCTTTAAAAATTCAATTAAACAATTCTGACGATAAACTACACGTATATATACATATTCAAATATATCAAGCGTATAATCACTCATAATGTTTGATACACATTCCACATTTCAGCTGCAATGTTATCTCGTAACAATGCTGCATGCCTATATTCCTCATCACGTTATTGATTTGGTTGTGATCTATCTATATTGCATTCTTGTAGCAATTTTCGATCAACCACATCAATTATAGATTGATCAACATCAATACCCATCAAAAAGTTATGCAGTATATAACATGCCAAAAAAATGTCTCTCATAGTTTCAAATGAATAATAAGGTTCAGTGTCGCGAGCTATAATTGGAAATCTTTTCTTTAGAACTCCAAAACATCTTTCAATGACATTTCTTAATGAAGAATGTCGGTGGTTGAATAGTTTTTTAGGATTTTGTGGCTCACGTATTGAATACTCTTTCAGGTGATACCGAACACCTCTATATGGTGTAAGTATCCCAGGCTTCAGCATGAATCCAGCATCGCCTAGATAAAATTTTCCTACAAGAGTTGCATACAAAAATTAAAGTATAACATATTATGACTATAAATTTAACTTTATGTAGATGATTTCATAAATTATATTATCACAGACCTTCGGGAATTCGAAGTAGATATTCCTTACTTAAAGCATCTTTCAAAATTCTTGAGTCAGAGGCAGTTCCTTCCCAACCGGACAACACCTAAGTGAATTTCATATCAAACCCACAGGCCACTAAAATATTTTGTGTTGGGTGATCTTTTCTTCCTCAAAAACGAAGGGCGTCCACCCTTGGTACCTTCACACGACTATGAGTTTCATCTATGGCTCCAATGCAATCCTTTTTTGGAAAGTATAATGACTTATTAAGATAACATTATTATAATTATTTCATTGACAATTACATAAATGTCACTAAGTAAATCAAAAGAGTTAGTACCTTAAAAAACAGATAGAATCGACTATTATTAAGTATTTCATAAGGAACTTCCTCACCAGATGGTTGCTTGAAGAAGTCTCTCTCTAACGATAGAATAGCATGTAGAACATTGTGAAAGTGACGACTAATTGTCTCCCCTAAGCGGTGGAAGAAGAAAGACATGGTTCTAGTTTTCACATTATGCCCTATAATATGTAGGAATTTAGCGACTTGCTCTTCAACCGTAGAACGAGTTGAATCCTTTACTCTACCAGTTTCTCTTAACTTCTGACTGCCTAAATGCTTCAGGGCCCATATGTATGACATCTCGGCATTTTTCAGACTCCAGTAACTATGTCATTAATTGATTATGCCTAAGTTCTCTTTCCAAGTTGTCGTCATTAATTTTCCTAGGCCTATATTGTGATATTAATTCCAAAAGATACCACTGATGCACTGCAACACATAAAAGAGATATGACATAGATATGTTGTCTATTTTCTAACTCTTTCCTGACACGAGTTAGTATTTGTATTGGTTTAGGATGATATAGGTTAGTAGAAGTGATTTGACCTACTTGAAATTCTGAATCGTATATGACGTTTGTTCTATCTTCAAGATTCGTATCTTTGATATTTTGTTATCCATCTGAAAATATGATGTTTAGGGTGGACATATCAGTAAAGAAAGTAACCAGAAAGTTACATATGTTGTTACATTGTAACAATTCATTTGTCGAAATATAAAAAATAATTGAAACTAAAGTTTTATATAAAACTATGGTGTCATGTTATAAACATGAAAATACCTTGTTATGAGGTACTTATCTCCAACTCCTAAATGGCAAACTCGATTTCAAAGCTGACTGCCATAAACAATAAACATAAACTATAAATGACATGATATATTAATAAATGCATTGGTTTATCACCAAAATTCAGTGGGAAAAATATAAAAACATAAGTTACGAGTAAAAATTAGATGAGACCTCAAAAGGAAATTATTCTATAGTAATAGTTGTATCTATGTCCCATGCTTTATGTCCATTTATTCATTTTTATACTAAAAAAAAACAAAAAAAAAAAGAATAAGTTGTCCCATTGATGATTGTAATAATTAGGTAGATGCATCAAAACACCTATAGATAAAATCTAACCAGATGGATCCATTTAGTAAGCGATGGACTTTTAAATAAACTATACCATGATATTGATTCAGTTGACCCTATAGTTTGTTGCAATTTAATCATATAATTAACAAATCAAATCAATAAAAAAAGAAAAAAAATTAAAAAATTAAAAAATCAAACATATAAAAACATTGTGATAACTGATAAGCATGGTACATATTCTATGAATTTTATAACTACTTAATCTATATTAAAAATACTATACTTTCTTATGTCCCAAAGTTATTTGGATTATTAAGATAGAGATTTTTCCTATGGCATATATAACAAATAGACAAATTATAAAGAGTTAATTTTTATGATATCTCCAATTTAATATCTATTATCTAAAATAATTGTAATTGTCATGGTTTATCCACCACCAATTTTTGATTAAACTAATTTAATTCCGATTCATGTTAATTTTCTCAAGATATGCAATGGGAGTTTTTCCAAAAAAAAATTTTTGATTCTACAAAAAGAATCATCTACAAAGCAAGAACCTAGTAGACTAAGCGAATGATGCATGAACTAAAGAAGAAGTTGTGAAATCTCTCCTTTTATGAATGATATATCTGATAGCTATTGTTGATGCTATTCACATGAAAAGAAAGTAAAAAGGGGAAAGAAGAAGCTGGCTTGTGTCTTCAAAAAATTGCTTCCAGCTACCCTACAAGGAATTGTGTTTAAAATGTATGTTCAAATTGGTTGAATGATTTAATCGGTCAAAACCCCAAGTTTAATTAGTAAATTGGTTTAGAATTACATTATATGCATTATGAGCTTAATCTTTTTTTATAATCTTAATTCCAATATGTTGCTTTCACAAATCACAATCCATATATTTTTTCCTAATTGTTGAGTAGACTTTCCTAAATACAAGTGCCTGATTATCTGGTGGTTAGTTGTACATAGATCAAGACTTAAGAGGTAAAGCTTTTGGTATTTTCTACTTATTTCTCACACACACTTTTCATAGTCTCATTAATAATAATGTACCTAAATTTTATAGTCACTTCTGAATTTTTTTCTTCATATTTGGACCACCCCATGAAAAAAAGGGGGCATAATGTAATAAGCTTTGAAAAAAATCTTATGATTTAAAAAAAAAGGTTAAATCATTTCAAATATCGAATGAGTTAAAAATTACTTTTTTTTGGGACCAAACATGAACTGGCAGTGAAATATAAGGTTAGATATTGTTGGATTTTTGAATTAGGATGAAGAAAGCATTTGAAAACAGACAAGGAAGAATGGGATATTTTTCCACTACAAAAATAATCGTCATCCATGGAATGTAAATTAGAACATTATCTCAGTTGAAAAACAAAATAAACTATATGCCAAAATGATTTTTTCATTTCGTTTTGAGAGAAACTACGAGTACGACAAAAAAAGAACTCACCTTTCTCTTGAGGATGTCCGGATGAAGATGTGGTGGACCTGTCACAACGATGACGAAACTGTTGTAGCAATGTGGACGAAGATGGAAAGCTACAGTGGCGCTATTGAGGAAGAAGGCCAAACGGGATAAGACAAGATACGTGTTCTCTTTTTTCAGGAAGATTGAATTAGGGATTCTAATTTCTGTAATTGAAAGGGCAAATTTGAAATTTTACCCATGATTTCCCTCCAATCTCAGATTTCTTCCCAACTTTGAAGAGATAATTTTAACGAGGGCCCATATATACTTTTCTATTTTCCCTTCAATTTTACCGTTGATCCAAACAAAGGACATTTAATTTTTCCATCCATTTTCTTCTCCCCCAATTTCTTTCTTTCCAAATTCATCTCATCCAAACAAATTGTTAATGTAAGTTATGAAAGAGATGGAAAATGAATGTTGTTATTAATTATTTAACTAAATATTTCTATTTAAATTATATTATATAGACGTTTATTAATTTAGTTAGTTATTATTTAAGTAAATATTTTTATTTAAATTAATTTAAAAGGTAAATGTTGGTCGTTATTTTTTAAAATAGTTTACTTATAATTTAAATTAATTTGTTAAGTAAACATTTATTGGGAGAAATTTTTTACTGTGAAATTTATATAGCTTGATAGGTTTATACATTTCTTATTCAAATTTTTTTATTGTTTACCAGAGGTCTTGCCTACTTCTTTTTAAGAGAGTGAGTCACAAAATCCTACTACCGGACGCCATTGTCCCCTACCTGAGGAAGGCTAACTTCGGTGACGTGGTGCCACTCAGGAATTTCGTATTTGACAACTCTTTGATCACGGAAATTGTGGAGCGCTGGCGTTCTGAGACCCATAATTTCCACCTTCCGTGGGGTGAGTGCATCATCACCCTACAGGACGTCACGTACCACCTCGGGCTATGCGCTAATGGAGAACTAGTAGGTGGGTGCTTCCGTAATTTTCATACATGGTACGGGACCAAGACTTGAGAGTTGGTGGAGCAGCTACTTGGTGCCAGGCCTCCTGCAGTCCAGCGGCAGGGTGCACAGAGGAAGGAGTCTTTCTCTGTCAAACTGACATGGCTTCGGGAATGACTCCGACAGATGCCTAATACGAATGATCCAACCACCCTCTGACAGTACGCGAGGATCTACATACTGTTGATGATTGGGATTTACCTGATGACTGATAAGTCAAATAATCAGGTCCATCTCCGGTGGCTCCCACTATTAGATGACTTTTAGAGGTGCTGTTTTCTGTCTTGGAGATTTGCGGTGCTAACAAGGACGTAATATTCCATATGCTCTGTAGCACATCGCTCTACCATAGACATCGCAGGGTGCACTCCTATGCTAGTATCATGGATATACCAAAGATTCACTAAGTGGTGTCCACATAAGCGACAGGTTTACATGTACCCCATGACGGAGACAAACAACTTGCAATGCTTGAAAACCTCCACACAGGCAGGGAATACCTAAAATACCTTATCAAACATATTGCAATCACGCACCATAAGGTCCCCGTCATAGTACGGTACAATCCTGATCTCATATATCGTTTTGGGACAACAACTCTACAGTGTTTGCAGTAACTTCGGCACCTTATTGTATGACTCCTCTCAATCACTGTATATCTGGGCAATTGCCTTTTGTTTTGCCATCCAGACCTTTCTGTACGAGAGTTTGAAGTGATATCTTTGCCTAACTGCACCTTGTAGGATGGAGAGTCTGACGGATGTCGAGGATTGTATCAACGGGAGGATGACACAGCAGATGAGACTGTTGTCCAACTATCGGTGATACTAAGACATGGTGGATGCTTAACACGTGTGCGCTCCTCCAACCCTATGCACCTCTCTAAAGAAATAGAATAATCGTGGTTGAGATGTACAACAAGCAAAACAATAATAAATAAGAATATAAAACACAGTTAAACTTGAACTTACCAATATCTGAGATTCTGTCGGAAAGCAACACGGAGACGCCAAGGGCAGCCTGCTTCAGATTGTCGGTAATGCACATGGTACTTTATTCGATCTGAGTTCATGACTCGGTACTCAGTACTTCTGCAAATGCTGTAATTCTTCACACCCTGCATTACTGCATCTCTACTTTTGATTCTATGGCCAACCCGAAACTCTACACCATCGTCAAAGTTGTAACCGTCTTCACCCGTGTTGGAAAATAGATTTTTCTGTTGCATCGGGTCCAGATCCAATGTATGATAGTCACTAAGTACAGATACCGGAATTGGGTACGGGACAGGCAGAAGATACCGACGTGATACCTCGATTGGGGTCTTTGGTGCAAACTCCTCATCATCATCATCTTCAAAAGAACTCCACTCGTTGCTATCCACAACATACTCCTCATCAGATTCATCACCGTCAATATCCATTTCTTCCACTGGACTAGCAACATGTAGCGATTTGGGTGCGAGAGGTGGGTCATCCTGCACAAAGTCCGATTGGCCAGATCCACCGCCACCGAGTCACCAACTTCCGTAGAAAGTTCCATCACTTGTTCTGCGATGATTCTCCCATGGATGTCAAACATCAGGCACACATGCTCATTGCCATGGAATCAAAACAGACAAAATCGATCATCGGTGCTGCCATCCTATACCCCACCCTTCCGATCTCTTTTCTGCTACTATCACTGATGCTACTCAATATTAGACTCTTCGCCTCTGACAAAGAACTTACTCGCCAGGTACGCAACAGAATGAGATTCTCACACTCAAATATCACCTTAGTGTCACTATTTCTCATATGACAATTGAGATACACACTTACAACTAAATATCAACTACTATTAGATATTTTATCTTATTTTTTGGAAGAAAAGGGTAAAGAAGAAGAAGTAAAATATTTGTGGAGAATACTAAGAGTTGCACATCCTTTTATAGTTGCTAAAAATTTGTCGTTATGTATCTCGTTTACACTGTAAACGTCATAAATATTCATGTATCTCGTTTACAGTAAACGAAATAAGAGTACACGTCATAAGAGATCATGTGCATTTTTGTAAAAAATGCTACAAAATTTACATATTTTGATAAATAAATATTTTATTTATTTAAAAAAAGTCTATTCCTTGATGCAATAAGATAGGGTCTCATTCAACCTCACTTGTCCACACCATGGTTTCATCAGAAAACCCAAAAAAGAGGATTTTACACCTCTAATCACTCAATATAACGACTAAAATAGTTCAGAAAGTATTTATAACATCTTTTTAGATTAAAATAAGAAAATCCTAAGCCCACTAACATAAAATCTGTAGTAACTAAATAAATAAAATTAAAATACATTAAATCAAATTGAACATTTTAAAAATATAAACTAATAATTTTTTAAATAATACTTAAACTCTTTATATCACGAATATTTATAGTACGTATCACATATTTTTTTTTCTTATATAACAAGATTGAGTATTTATTTAAAACCATCAAAAGTTGAATCTTAGAATAGAGTTAAACCCCATTTTGGTCCCTGAGATTGGCGAATTGCACTAATTTGGTCCCTGATTTTTCAATTGTCATAATTTGGTCATCCAGATTAAAAAAAGTGCACCAATATAGTCTCTCATGTATCTTCCGTCTCCGGAACTCAACACCATTAGTGGCGTAGCTCAAGCCTTGTCACGCTAGACATATTAAAATGATGTGGTATATATGCGTTTTGGCGCTAAAAAAGGCACTAAATGACGTCATTTGAGGGTTTGAACAATACTAAAACGTTATACCCCTCTCTTTTAATATTGTTCAAACCCTGAAATGACATCATTTAGTGTTCTTTTAGCGTCAAGACGTGTAAAACATCGTTTTAATATGTCTAACATGACAAGACTTGAACTATCTCACTAATGACGTTGAAAAGGGACTATGTTGGTGCATTTCTTTTTTAAATTTGGAGAATCAAATTATAGCAATTAAAAAGTCAATGACCAAAAGAGGGACTTAACTCCCTTAAAACATAATAAGCATAAAGAATGTCAAATTCTTTTGTCTTAGAGACAAAAATATCCTTGTAGAAAGAAAATAGCATAGAATAGAGACAGAACATTAGAAAAAAAATTTTGCCGTTTTATTTTAGTCTTGCCAACTCTAATGCTTCATTGTCTATGTTCTCTATTTTCTATGACAAACAGCGATAGATCCAAAAATCCTATAAAAATAGATAAAAAATTAAAAAGTTTATATAATTAAACATTATATCATATATTTAGTAACATTGGTTTCTTTCATTATTTTTAATAAAATATTTATTAACAAATGTCATATCCAAATAGAAATTTTTAAAATTAATAATTTCATATTTTACTATCATCCATAACTAAAAGTATTTTTTAAATTTATCTATATAAAAAAATTTCTTTTCGGACAAAACTATAATTTTATGTATATTTTTTTCTTGATACATTTAATTAGAAATTACTATAAAAGTAAAAGTATTTTTTATATGATAATAGATGTAAGAATAAGAAAAGAAAGTTAGAAAAAGATAGAAGGAACAATAAAGAAATTCATTAAACAAAATGACTTGGCCCATAAAAATATATTATTAGTGAAAAAAAAGTTAAAATATAAGAGATGGGATTTAAGCCCAACTTGAGAATATAAAAGTATCACTAGTGAACCATTGGAAGTTTGCATATCAAGTATCTTACATAAGCTAAAGTATGGAAGCACACTACACACGTTAGGTAATCCTGTGAGTCTCGTGATGAATTTTTAGCATTTTGTTTTTTCGTTTTCCTTTATTAGAATAATTTAGAAGCTTAATTAGATTTTGGCATCGTATAAATTGAGATAGGAGACATAGGTATGTGGAAGAATCAATTTGGCTTTATACCCAGTAGATTTATCATTGAAGTTATATATTTGTTAAGGAAAATAATAGAGATATTAGAATAAAAAAAATCTACATATAGTATTTATTAATTTTAAAAAAACTTATGATAAGGTATCAAAAGATGTCATATAAAAAATTTTGAAAAAAAAAATATAAAAATTGTATATATTTATATAATTAAAAATATGTAGAATAGAATTATAATTAGTGTGAAGATTTAATATAGTATAAAAAAAATATTTTTTATTGGTATAGAATTGCATCAAAGATTATCTCTAAATTCGTATTTTTTCACATTGATTTTGGAAGTGTTTACAAAGCATATCCAGAAATGAGTACTATAGTATATATTTTTTGTCAATGATATTGTCCTCGTGGGAGAAACAAGAGAAGATTTAAATCCAAAAATTAGAGTTGTGAAGAGGAGTTTTTGAGGAGTACAGTTTGCGCATAAGTCATAGTAAGACGGAATATATGGAATGTAAATTTGGTAGGTGGGGAAAAATAATAATATATAAGTGAAAATTGAAAAAAAAAACATCTTACCACAAGTAAAGTGTTTTAAGTATCTATACAGGATAAGTGCTCTGTTAGGGTTTCTTAGTGCTCTGTTAGAGTTTCTTAACGGAGTTCCTAGTGCCGTCAAGGCTACATTGTCAAGATCAATTAAATCTCAATACAAGTCTACGTAATCTGCATGGCTGAGACAACGAGGGATGAAGATCGGATCGAGGAAGACAACCTGAAAGGAGGTAGGAATGTGATTCTACTGGAAGAGGCAGACATATCAAAAGGTATTAACGCTTGCTCCAATAGTCTCTATGGCAGACTCTTTGCTTCCAAAACCTTCTCAATTGGAACCATGGGGAATGCTTTAAAGGCTATATGGGGAAACCCAGAAGGATTTAGCGTGAGTGACAAATGGGATAATTCCTTCCAATTCTTTTTTAATAAAGAAATGGATGTCTTGCGTGTTGAACGTGGTTCTCCATGGCTATTCAAAGATTATGTGCTCCATGTCAAGAGATGGAAGGAAGATCAGATCTGTGATGAAGAGATTATTTCCAATTTTCCAGTTTGGGTTCAATTTTGGGGTTTGCCAGAATCGTTTAAAACCCTCGAAGTTGGACGTAAATTGGGAGAGAATCTGGGCACAGTGTTAGAGGTAGGTAAATTTCAGATGCGAGGTAGAAAAACTAGGATTGTGAAAGCCAAAATCAATATCGATGCTACCAGGCAAGTGATAGATCAGTTAATAGTGGCAGGACCTAATAAAAAGGAGGTAGAAGTGGCACTGCGCTATGAGAGACTTGGAAAGTTCTGTACCTATTGCGCAAAATTGGGGCACGAGGTGAAAAACTTCCATGATCTGCTGAAGGACACAGAGAGTGAGATGGTAAAAGAGGATGACATTGGCGAATGGGTTAAAGCTAGCCAAGTGGGAACGCGAATCTACTCTGAAGGAGAAAGAACATTCAACAAACTCAACTCAAAACCAGAATAAGGCCACTCAACGTAAGGAAAAACCGGTCTTAAACTGCTTATTGGAAGAATTTGCAGGGATGTCAATGCAAGAAGGGAAACAAAGTTTGAAACCACAAGACACTGGTAATAGGGCAGCACCTGAGTCACCTCAATCAGCCAATTCTAGAACAGAATGCATGGAGGTTATCATAGCTGGTCAGTCCAATACCAAGGAAGATGAAGGGCAGCTTATGCAATTCGCTATTGGGGAGTGTCTCACCACAGAAAAAGGTAGGAAGTGGAAAAGGTTAGCAAGACAAGGTGCTGCAGAGTCAGATACTAAAAGTGAACCCAAAAAAAGGTTGATGAGTGGTATAGCTGAAGTAACTACAAAGAAAGCAAGAACAGAGGATGAAAATGCAGTTAAACAGATGGTGGAGGGTGCCAGCCTACAAATGGCACCCAAGGCGCCATGAGAACTATAGTTTGGAATTGTCGGGGTTTGGGGAGACCCCTGACAATTCACACCTTAAAAGGGATCTGTAAATCCCACTCCCCCGAGATTGTGTTTATAAGTGAAACAAAGAACCAATCTCGACAGGTGGAAGCAAAACTTCGGGTATGCGGCTACGAAAACTGGCATATTGTTAACCCGGCAGGAGTGGCAGGAGGACTTGTGCTAGCTTGGAAGGACAGCATCAGTGTTCAAATTATTAGCAGTGGAGAATTTTTTGTGGCAGCCGAAATTAAGGAAGTCGGAAGTAGTGAGGTATGGGCGTTCATTGGTGTCCATTTGAGTTGTTCAGAACAAATTCGATCCTTACAGTTTGAGGAGCTTATAACAATGAGCCAACACATGGAAGGAAAAGTGGTAATAGCAGGCGATTTTAATGCTATAACAAGCCAAGCGGAAAAGGAGGGTGGAGGCCAAAAATTAGCAACCACCATTGCAACATTCACTAATTTTATTGACAGTAACGAATTGGTGGATATTGGAATGGTGGGGCACCCTTTCACGTGGACAAATCGAAGACAAGGAGAGGATTTGGTGAAGGAGAGGCTTGACCGCTATTTAGTTGGGATGGAATGGAAGTTGAAGTTTCCGAATGCAGTGGTGCACAGGCTCACAGAGTCAGGCTCGGATCATGCTCCAATTTTGATGGAAACCGAACCTCAATCCTGGCATAGTAAAAGGCGGTTTAAATACCAGGAACGTTGGTGTGGAGAAGAGGATGTCAAGAGAATTGTCAGTGAAGTGTGGAGAATGGAAGTTGTAGACTCGGCTATGTTCTCCTTGGCCCAAAAGTTGAAAGTTTGTAGACATAGACTAGTTCAATGGCAGAAAACTCACAAAGTAAACTCCCGGAAAGAAATTGAGGACCTTCAAGCTAAACTAGAGGAGTTGCGGGTGGCTGGAATCAATGGGGGAGAGGAGGTTACCAGTTTGGAAGAGAAGTTGGAGCTGGCATATTTGAAAGAAGAGAGCTATTGGCGAGAAAAATCTAGAATCAAGTGGCTAAAAGAAGGAGATCAGAACACTAGATTCTTTCACCAGAAATTTCAATCAAGGATGCGAAGGAACATAATTTGGAGATTAGTGGGGAGGGACAATGAGATTGCATCGAAACCGGAGGATATTGCAAAGGTAGCTGAGGACTACTTTTGCGATATTTTTACTTCTTCTTGTTCGGCTGATCCGAATCCATACTTAGAGGATTTGGAGTCTAAGGTTACAGCTTCCATGAACCGTAGGCTCCAAAGGCCAGTAACTATGGACGAGGTCAAAAGAGCTACATTTAGTGTTCATGCTCAGAGTGCTCCTGGTGATGACGGGTTTACAGCTAAGTTTTTTCACTTTTTCTAGGATATAGTTGGAGGTGACGTTTTTAAGGCAGTGAGAAGTTTCTTTCACAGTGGCAGAATTTTAAAAAGTTTCAATCATACTCAAATTCGTTTGATTCCAAAGGTGCCAGATGCTAGTGACATGACTCAGGTACGACCGATCAGTTTGTCTTCAGTTATGTATAAAATTATTTCTAAAGTTATGGTGCACCGATTACAAGGTATTATGAATAAAATTATAAGTCCAAATCAGAGTGCGTTTCTCAAAGGAAGACTCATTTCAGATAATATTCTAATTGCCCACGAATGTATGCACTATTTGAAAAATAAGAGAAGTGGGACAGAGCATGAGATGGCTATTAAACTAGACATGAGCAAGGCTTATGATAGGGTTGAATGGCATTTTTTATGGTATATTATGGATAAGCTGGGGTTTGATGCTAAATGGATTAACTGGACTAAGGAATTAGTAACGACTGTTTCTTACTCTGTTGTTGTGGAAGGTCAACCATTTGGCTATTTTAGGCCAAATAGGGGCATCCGACAGGGTGACCCCCTATCTCCATATCTCTTTCTTTTTTGTGCAGAAGGACTTTCCTTCTTGCTACACAAGGCAGAGCAAAACAGATTAATTCAAGGAGTTCAAGTTAATCGGAGATGCCAAACAATTAATCACCTTTTGTTTGCTGATGATTCAATCCTTTTTTGCAAGAGCGCACCTAATACAAGCCAAAGCATTCTAGAATTGCTAGAGACCTATGAGGGTTTTAGTGGGCAAAAAGTCAATTTGAATAAGTCGGCTATCTTTTTCAGTCACAACACTCCTCAGAACACAAGACTAGCAGTTGCTCAGACACTAAATATTAAACATATCGGAGCACAAGACAAATACTTGGGACTGCCCTCTATAGTTCAAAAATGAAAGAAAGCAACCTTTGGAGCTATCAAGGATAAAGTTCAGAAGAGGATTATGGGTTGGAAAAGAAGTATATTGTCATCAGGTGGCAGGCACACGCTATTGAGAGCGGTGGGGGAGGCGATTCCTATTTATACACTCTCTTGTTTTAAGCTCCCGGACACGCTGTTGACTGAGATTCATAGCATGCTCTCGCAATTTTGGTGGGGTCAAAAAGGCGCAGAACGAAGAATGGTTTGGATTAAATGGGACACAATGACGAGACCAAAGAAAGATGGAGGGCTGGGGATCAAGGATCTAAGGGCGCAAAATTTGGCTTTATTGGGCAAGCAATGTTGGCGTCTAATGAAATACCCTAATTCTACTATATCAAGAATGCTCAAAGCTAAATATTTCAGATATACAGATTTTCTACATGCAGAGATAGGAAGCGTACCGTCGTGGGGTTGGAGAAGTGTTCTTGAAGGGCGTAAGGTGATCGAGAAAGGCTTGTTATGGAAAATAGGCTCTGGCACTAATGTTCGCATCTTCCATGACCCCTGGCTCCCACCACCAGTGCCCCTTAATGTCCCTCAAAATGCACTCACAATCCCGCCAAATATGCAAGTGTATTACGTTAGTGCGTTACTAAATCCTGATAGAAGTTGGAATAAAAATCTGATTGAGTCGATTTTTTCAGTTGATATATGCAATAAAATTTTTTCAATCAAACCAACAGAGGAGGAGGATGAAGTTAATTGGTGCTGGACAAAATCTGGTATATATGAAGTTGGGTCAGGATACAAAATTGCTTATGGATTCTTTCATTCTCCTACTTCATTGAGGTCCCAGAACATACACAACAGAGTCTGGAATAGCATTTGGGAGTTGAAATTACCACATAAAATTAAGATTTTTCTATGGAAAAGTCTTCATGAAAAGCTTCCGGTGTTGCAACAAGTTCACAGCCGGTTCGCATCCACTCCTGTCACTTGTCCAAGATGCATGTTGAAGGCTGAATCAATTTCTCATGCTTTGTTCCAATGCCCCCTGTCTTCAATAATATGGAGCCTAAGCTTAATAACCCCTGACCTATGGATGAGAGAAGAAGAAACTTTTTTCAATTGGTGGCAACGAGTCTTATCCTGGGCAGTGGCTCAATTCGACGGTAGACAAAAGACCCTCCTCATAGCGGCGTTGTGTTGGAGCACTTGGAAAGCGAGGAATCGGTGTGTTTTTGAGAAGGTAATAAGCCCAGCACCAGAGATAGTGAAAGAAGCTAGCAATTTAGTGCGTGAACTCGTGAACCATACCTGATAGATGCTACTTTTTCTTTACTCTTACTTTACTCTTCTTTAAGCTCTTAGTCTTTCAGTCACAGCTGATGATAAATGGGAATACCCAATTCTTTTGTACTTCCTTATGGAAACACTTTTATTTTATATTAATAAAATAATATTTATCTTTGGAAAAAAAAAGTATCTATACAGGATAATAAAGAAATCATATAGAATGTAAAACATGGGATATATAGAAGGATAAAGTGGCGGAGTATGTCTAATTTTATATGCAACAAATAAGTACCTTTAAAACTTAAAGGGATATTTTATGACACCATCATTAGACCGACTACGTTATATGAAACAGAGTGTTGAACGACAAAAAGTGAGTATGAACATAAATTAAGTGTGACAGAAATGAAAATGTTGAGATGGATGATCAGACACGCATGTATGAATAAAATAAGTAACGAAGATATAAGAGAGAAAATTGGAGTAGCACTTATTATAAAAAAGATGATAAAATTTCGTCTCAAGTGATTTAGACATGTGAAAAAAAGATTAACTGAGTATTCGTTTAGGAGGATGACCGGTCCAAAAAAAAATCATATATGAGATAGTAAAAAAAATTTCTGTGTGAACGATCTCACTATAAATATGATATATGCTAAGGCATAATAACATTAATGTTGTTATAAAGTATTAAACCTTACATCACAATTCACATCTTATTTTTTTTTAGATTGAGGGAGGGTATAAAGAGAAGAAAGTATAAGGGAACAACAATTTTTTTGAACAACCTAAACAATAGGTTAAAAATAGTTAATTTTAATTTTAAAATTCAAATTTTGAATTAATTAGATATAATTCTTATTTTGAATTTAACTTTCAATAACCATAAATCCTTCCTCTCGCACCCACATCGCACCCACCGCTGCACTCCACAACCCTCGCCGTCTCTCGCGTATTCTCAATTCTCCATAATCAATGAAGTCTTCTAGCTGAAACATTGGAATCCAAGTAGCTTTTCCTTTCTTTATCCTCGTCAACCTTGTTATCTGTTTTGTCCTTATTGAAGAGGAGATCACGCGCCTCCTTCGTGCTTTTTACCAAGGCGAAGAACGTCTCCATCTTCTGCTCCTCCTTCGTGCTTTTTTATCAAGCCTCGTCGCGCCTCCATTGCACCGCTACAAGCAGCCTAGTTTCTTCCTCCATCGCATCGCGATGACCGCCGCACGCAGCCCAGCCTCATCGTGCCGCTGCAAGCAGCCCAGCTTCGTCCTTCATCGCGCATGCGGATGTTTATCTTTTATGAAAATGAGATGTTTGTTCTTCATGCGAATGGGATGTTTGTTCTTCATTCGGAATAGCTCACATGTACTTGGGGTTAGTGAGGCAGGAGACGGCGACTCTTGGAAGATTTCACGTCGGCGAGGAGGACTGCGTTCTGGGGTAGGTGATGGATGGCTGGTTGTGATGAGAAAAGGATTTTGGTTAGAAGGGGATGTAACTAGGTCAAAGTGAAATTAGGTAAAAGTGGTGGGTTTAAGGTAAAAGTGAAATTAGATACTTAGTTTTATTTAAAAAAATTTAATATATTAAAAAAATTGGATAGTTATTATCTAATATATTAAAAAAAATTAAAACTTTTTAGTTTTATTTTTAAAGTTTTAATCAATACTTTTTAACTAATCCCTTTAAATATTATTTATCATCATTTAAAAGTATATATTTTAGATGAAGAAATAAAATTGTACTATATATATATATATATATATAAAGAAAAATTTCACTTTTATCCTCTCTAAATTTTATGTGTGTATTTTTCATCAATTAATTAACAAAATATTGAAAAATAATACAAAAGCGACATTACATTAAACTTTGAACCATGGTTTTGAAAAATTGAACTAGACCAGTTACTTCAATTGGATTAATCAAGAATTAGTTCTCCTAGCAGTTCGGTTGATTTGGAGGACCGTCTGACAAAGAATTGATAAAAAATAGTCGATTCAACTGTGTGAACTGGTACCTTTTTTGGAATTTGTTCGGTCTACTAATTCTGCTAAAATGGAGTCGTTTTATTAATTAAAAAATAATTTTAAAAGTCCACAGTCTTACACCACTTAGTCTCTCTCCCATTTTCACTTCTCAAACTCTCACCCATCTCCCATACCACATCAAAGAAGAGAGACCTAAACCCTAGGAGCTACTCAACCCCATGCCCTACCTTTTTCATCACCGAGCTACCCTCTATCAGTTGGAAGGTATTGTTGTTGTCAGTCTAATAGCCTCAACCAAGCCTCCACCTCCTCCTGTCGTTGTCACTCACGTGCACAAAACCCACGGGGTTCTTTATTTTCCACTACAAGAAAGTTACAAAATACTGTCGGATATATCGGCGAATTTACAAAAA
Source organism: Arachis ipaensis (assembly GCF_059453495.1). Taxonomy (NCBI): domain Eukaryota; kingdom Viridiplantae; phylum Streptophyta; class Magnoliopsida; order Fabales; family Fabaceae; genus Arachis; species Arachis ipaensis. Next base: position 14,794,389 of record NC_142439.1, on the reverse strand, counting down.
AAAAATCTGTCAGTAATCTATTTATCATTGGATCTAGCGGCGAAATAAATCCAATGGTAAAAACCTCGCCGCTAACTGTTTATCTGCAGATTTTTTCGTCTGTCACTAATTACCGATGAATATAAACTTTTAATTAGCGAAATTTTAGAGTTTGTTATCATAAAAAAATTTTCAACGGTAATTTTGGCACATTTACTACCATCAGATTCATCCTCCGATAAATCTAATGGTAATTTATTATTTATTAATAATTAAATTAAAAACTACCAGCGGATTTAATCGATGGTAAATTCGACAACTTAAATTTTAATTTTTTTTAAAAAACAATTGAATGGCTATACATAATACCTATTATAACCTAATATATCATCATCAATATGTCAAGAATTAATAGTTAAATACCAATTAATGAAAATCTAATAGTATTTTTAATCAAACATATACCACTATAATCTGAAATAACAAATATACAGATGAAAAAGTCAAACAGATAAGCTACTAATACTGTCAAACGAAGCAAAACTATATCCTAATCACTACAGGTCCTGATAATCGCCATTGTTATTGTTCCCTTGGTCCTATTAAGTCGCCATTCTAGGAAGAAGAGAGAAGAACGATGTTAGTGAATGTTCTTTAATTTTCTATACGAAGAACTTTATTTTAACACTATAAGATATCGTTCATTTTTAAGTAATCGATACAATCAGAAATAAATTTGATATTACTCATTTCAGGACTATTATTGCAATATAAATCTTAAAGATTTTAAGAATTTATAAATAAAGCAAATTAAAAATTAATTGAGAAAGAAAAAGTGTTTTGGTCTTTAGGGTATTTTATTAGTGTCAATACTTAGAATTCAACCAACAACACAACCTATTAAATTTTTAAAAATTCTGGCATCATTTTGTCTATAGTTAGAAACCTCCACCAAATATTTTTTTTCACAAACCAAACATAATTTTAGACAATAGTTTTTTGTTAATCCAAAGACTTCCACACAAAAAAATTATCATTTTTTACACAGGAAACAATTGTAAGATAAATTAAGGTTTTCGAAAAGGCGCCACTAGGCAACCTTCTCTTACTTCTGTCCTAAAACTTTATCCTAGAAAAAGTAAGGCCATCATAAAACTTTAACAAACATGTTTAGAAATAGAAAACCAACCTCGGTACTACACGGACAACCCATCTATATTATTAGCATGAACAACCCACGATTAAAATTACACGACGTTTAGATAAAAAAGTAAATCCTAAAATAAAAATAAAGTTAAAAATATAAAAACTAATAATAAAAAATTAATAACATTTATACAAACACGTATACACTAATCCAAAAATCCTAATTAATTCTGAATTTACTTAATTTACCTAAATTCAACTATAACTCTCCCTAACTTCAACTTTAAACTAAATTCTAAACTAATTTATTCAACTAATTATCATAAATTATACTTTATCTAATTTAGCATTATTTAATTTCTAATTATATTAAATTAAGGATTAAGTATGGTTTTGGTCCCAAAAGTTTTGCGCCAGAATCGAAATCGTCCCTCTTCAAATTTTCGATTTAGAATCGTCCTTAACGTTTTTTTCGTATTAAAATCGTCCTTTTAATTTTTTTTGGACTAAAATACCCTCACCACTACCAACACAATTACCTCCTCCACCACCACCACCACCAACACCAACACCACCGCCACAACCAGCACCAACACCACCACCACCACCACCACCACCAACACCAACACCAACACCAACACCACCCCCACCCACTGCCACTCCATCACCACCACCACCACACCAACCAAAACTCAGAAAATCAACATCATCATCGTTATCCTCATCAGAACCCAAATCTTAGATCCAGAACTCAAACTCAGAAAAACAAACCCAGAATTCTTCCTCAACACCAATCTTCTTCCTCAACATTAACCAGAAGCAGATGCACAAACGCAGAAGAACAACAATGGATAACAACAATGGATAACAACAAGCTCAACCAGAAGTAGAAGAACAGCAGAAGCAAAAAATAATGAAACAACAACAACCAAATGCAGAAGAACAACAACAACCATGGATCTTGTATACAATTAACCATTAACATAAATTCAATAACCTAAGCTAATTCAACAATAACAACAACAATTCAGTAGCAACTTTCAGCAATTCAATAACCTAAAATTAACTAACAGAAAATTAAAATCCAGCTAAACTAACCCAGAATCAAATCAAGGGGCTGGAGGGAGGGTAACAGGTAGTGGTGGCTCGGATTCCTTCTGCGACAGGAACTGAGGGAGGGAAAGCAGGGAGGCTCGCTGGCGGTGGTGAAACAGAGGAGACTCCACGTTGCTGTGTGGTGGTGAAGCAGGGGAGGCTCCACGTTGCTGCGCCATGGTGAAGCAGGAGAGGCTCGCCGGCGGTGAGCTCTGGTTCGAGGAGATCCGAGACAGGGAAGAAGAGAAGGAGGGGATAGGATCGCGGTTGATCTGGACAGCAGAGAGGCAGCGACTGCAGCGGCGAGACGGTGAGACTGCGGCGGCGGGACGGCGGCTTCCCTTCCCCCTTCATCGTCATCATCATCAGAGTTCTGGAGGAGGCGGCGGCGACGACGAGGTTACGGCAGCGACGACGGAGGCTCGCCGGCGCCATCCCCCTCCCCCTCTTCCCCTCCCCTCCCCCTTCGTATACCTTTTTCTTCCCCCCACCCCCCAACGCGTTTTCTTCCCCTTCCCCCCAACACGCGTTTTCTTTTTTTTTTAATTTTATAATTTTTATTATTAAAATAGGAATAGGGATAGTTTAGGAATAAAACAAAAAATTTTATTAAAAAGGACGATTTTAATACGAAAAAAAACGTTAAGGACGATTTTAAATCGAAAATTAGAAGAGGGACGGTTTCGATTCTGGCACAAAACTTTTGGGACCAAAACCATACTTAACCCTTAAATTAATGTAACAAACTCTAATCACACACTTCATTAAAAAAAATAATCAAGAATTTAATAAAAATTAATAATATCCTAGACAAATAAAAAAATTCAACTCTAAATTACTCTAGTTTCAACTTTAAAGTAAACCCTAAACTAATTTATCCAACTAATTACCATAAATTATGCCATAACATATTCTAATCACATATTTTATTAACAAAATTTAATCAAAAATAATAAAATACTTAATAAAATCTTAAACAAGTAATAAAATCTGAAAAAAATAAAAAATATAAAAAATTACTTCTGACGGTGGCGGCAGGATAGTGAAAGCGTGGTAGAGACAAGAGGTAACAGTGAGACCTACGGTAGTGGAGTTAAAGTATAGTAAATCTTAGGTATAATATAACTAACAACTAAAAGAAAAAAGGACAACATTACTCTGGTGCAGTGGACCTTAGCGGCGGTGACGGCGACGCAGTGATGACCTCCGATGGTAAGGGCCACCAACAGCAGTGGCAAGATTTTTCACAGAGACTCCGACAACAGTGACAACAACATGCTGCTGATCTGCGACAACGATAGGACTAAGTGGCAGCGACAACAGCTCAACTCTGGGTGGTGGCACAACAACCTTCTTCAATGGAGAAGAGGGAGAAAGACGAGAGAAAAGCAGAGAAGATGGAAAAAGCGAGAGTTTATAGAAGTAAGGGAGATGGGTTTCACCTTTAAATCTCTACCTAATTTGTCATCGGATTTATCAGCGATAACATCCAATGGTAAGGTGCTCGTCGTTGCTTAAACACCATGTTCCACTAATTTGTGTTGCCGTCGAAAATTTTCGACGAAAAATCCAATGCTAAATTTGGCGCTAATAAAATTAATTTTCGCGCCCCTATTTACTGGTGGTATTTAGTTTTAAATTCGACAGTAAGTTATTCTAAGAACAAATTTTTACTCGTAGTTATCGAAAAATCTGCTGCTAAACTCGCTGGTAATGTCTGTTGTCAAATCCGACAGCATTAAGTACATTTCTTGTAGTGTTCTCCAGTCTCTAACATCACTCCTGTTGTCGGTTTTCTCGTCGTCGCTCTTCGTTCTCTGTCGCGGTCCTCCTCTCCGTGAACATCTCTACTTGCACTCACCCGTTTTCTTTTCACCATCAGCATTAAACTATTGAACCATTAAACTCATACTTGATCGATTTATTGACGAGTTTGGTTCTAGCAACCTTTATTACTAGGGGTATGTTTGGAAAACACGTTGGAAGAGAATAAGCAAACTTTAGATTTCTTGAAAGCTTCAATTTTTGGTTTGGCAAATTTTTTATTCATAAACGCAGAAGTAATTTTGCATTCAAAATCACGTTTACAAGAAGCAACAATTTTGAGTTCACCAATGGATTTTTAGCCATCAACATTCAATCTTTATTTACATTTTACCAATTTTATTCTTTATGCATGTTATTGTATTATTTATAAAATTCTTATTATTTCTGTTTATATGAACTCTTTTTTTATTATTTATTAATTTTTTTTTCTTAATTATTTGTTTGACATTATACATTTTTATAATTGTGATTTTTTGTATTATTTTTTTATTATCTTTTTATAATATAATTTATTGATCCTGTTAGGTAAAGTAAATTAAACAAAAAATTAATTATAAATAATAATAATAAAAAAAATTATAACATACTAAAAAAGAGTACTAAGAGTATTAAAAATAGACTATATAAAAAATATCATCAAAATTTTTTTAATTTATTTCAATCACTACCAAGATAAATATTTAATTTTTTCTATTATTCTTAGTACTCTCTAAAATTTATATTTTGTTAGTTTTAATTAAAAAAATATTTTGTCAATTTTTATATATTATTTTTATTTTAATATATAAATATTAATTTTATTATAAAATTAATTAATAAGATCTATTTAAATATTTAAATTAAATTGATAAGATAATATACAAAAATTATTTAAGTTGATGTCTATTAGTAATTTTTTATATAAAAGTAATTTTAAGTAGTATAATTCAAACAATATTTATTTTATTATAATCTATTTTAATATAAAAATTACTAAACATAAATCACTTTAACACAAACTTATTTTTTATCAAAATCAAATTTACAAAATTAATTTTATACAAACTCCCATTTATAAACTATAATCCAAACACACACTAATTCTTTCAATTTCACACGTTAGTGGTAGTGTAGATTCGGAATCCTTCCATAGCCACAGCTCACCTCGTTTGACCATTCACAGACAAACACATACACTAGCCTCTTATGCTTGCCAAACTAACTGCTTTTCTTTATCAGACAAATATTAATTAAAAGTATGTATTAATTGCGTTTCATATATAAATTAAGCTCATCAATATTTTTTTTTGTAAATAAGCTCATCAATATTTTATTTCTTGTTCTAGCTGCCTATTTTTGTTGCATTAAAGGCTTTAAACGACCCTAAGTTATTTATTGTGTACACAGAAAGCCCATATCTCAGCTCATTGCCAGTCACTTTGCTTGAACAACAATAATGAATATAGAAAATTGAATTTTGTTTATATATTTAACATTAACTAAAAAATTTAAAATTTTAATATGAATTTTTAAAATTTTTTTCTTTGATATTTTTAACACTTATTACCAAAATCCAATTGTAAAAGTTAATTATTTCACACAAGAACTTTGGAACTTGGTTAATGTAAAAATTTAAAATAATAATAAAATATAAAATTCAATTGGTAAGAACAGGGTATGGGATTGACACATGAAGAATTTATTATGCTATATCTGTTCAACATATATATAAGACTTGCAATTAATCAATATAGGACTATGATAGGTGCAATTCATTCTGGAAATAAGATTTGCAAAGTGTTGAGCTAAGCAACATTAATGAATGAGAAAGAGAATATATGAGTATAGTTGCATTGGCAAGTATATGTTTTATTTTCTTTTATTTTAAAATAATTAATTTCAACTAATTACATATTTATATCTATTATTCATTTTTAAAATCGAACAATAAATATAGGACTTCAAAAAAATTGAAGAAATAAAAAATTGAAGAAATTAAATCCTATGAGGTGAAATCTCATATACGGTTTTAGTAGAATGAAAAAGAAAATAATCTATATATTTGTCAACATTTTCACTATCATTACAAAAGAAATATAACATTATATTAATATTCACCTTTTGAATATGCTTAATTTCTGGATCCTAAATATATATACTGCAGCTTATTATGTACCGACCGCATTTCACTTAAGAGATTTGTTGAACAAGTAAAACTAATATTTATTTATATATGTATTATTTTACTGAAGTGAATAATTATTTATGAACAGAGATATTATGAGATATTATTCGAAGAAGCTAAATATATAGTCAGATAAAGAATATAGAATCCTCAATAAAGGCATTCTAATTTTTCTTTCTTTCTTTCTTTCTTGTTTTTTTTTTTTTTTTTGTGAGAAGAGATCAGAATATATACACTAATAAGTTTTAAGTTCTTTATTCCACGAAAAATGTTCATCACAAACATATCTTTGTTTCACTTAAGATGAAATGAACTTGAAAAACTATATATACAGGGTAAAGTATAAAATTTGTCTCTTACATTTGGACGTAATCCTGTTTTAGTTTTTAAGGTTTAAAATGTCCTATTTGAATTTAAAAAAGTTTCATTTAGTTTTAATATAGTCTCACCGTGAGGTCAAAGTTAAATAATTAACGAAATATCCTACATGACAGCAATACAAGAACAAGTTCGATAATTTGGAGAATAAGTATAAGCTCTAGAGGTACAAACTCAACTGTGGATGCATCAATATATTTATTTATTATTTTTTTTACAATTTAAATAAAATATTTTTTATAGAACTAAGGAGAATGATAAATAATGTATTGATGCATCCACGGTTAATTTTATGCTTCTGAAACTTGTATTTATTTTCTAGATTATCGATCTTGTTGTTATGTAAGACATTTTGTTAATTATTTAACTTTGACTTCACAGTGGAACTACATTGAAACTAAAAATGAAACTTTTACTTTAAGCTTTAAGGATCAAAACAGAATTACGCCCAAATATAAAGAACCAATTTAATACTTTACTATATATATATATATATATATATATATATAAGGCGAATTATAGTATTTTATATTTTAATAATATTTTTTAAAATATCATATGATTATCATAATTATCGTAGCAGAAATATATTAGGATGATGAATTATAAAATAGGAACAATGAATATGAACAATAACTTGACAGGAGTACAGTGTTCTCCATTATAATATTACCAAAGAGGGAAAGTCACTTTCAAGTGGTATCAGCCTGTTTCTTTATTATTACTGTCTTCATTTATAGCTTAGAAGTGAAGACTTAATTGGTTTTGAATTTTGCACAACTTGGTCGCATTCTGTTTTGGGTAACTATTTTAAGAAAAGGAAGCCTTGAATATGTGCACGGATTTCCTAAGGTTGCACACAGAAATTTTTACATTATATTATTATGGAGTAAAATTCTAAATTAATCTCCAAATATCTTATTTGAGTGATTATTTTAATCTCTAATATTTATTTATTTATTAGTCTAATAATCCTTAAATCTATAAAACGTGAGGTAGATTAATTAATTTTTAAAATAATTTTGAGGGGAGACCAAGAAAATTTCTTTTATAAGTATAAATGACTAATCTCTATTTTATATTTTATAAATTTAAAAAACTAAAAAATAAATAAACAGAAATCGAGAATCAAAATGACCACTGCCATTTTGTAAAAATACTTTTTTATTCTTAAATAATAAATTATAAAATTAAATTTTAATATATTATAAAAATATTATTTTTATTTAAACAGTTGCCATATTAACCACTCCAGCGTAACGTGAGGGACTACTGTTCGCCCTATTGTGACACCCATCTTTATAAAATATTAATACTTTTACACATTTCGCCCTAGCAAATTAGCAATAAGGATGTTCAACATCCGGTCCACGCTGAAACATTTTTTTTTTAATTTGTCATTTTTATTTAGTATTTTTGTTTGTCGATTTTAGATCATAGCTGGTATTATTTTTATTTTAAAATAATTTATTTTAATATAAAAATTATATAATATTTATTGAATTCAATCTTTATAAATAAAATTTTATTAATTCATTATTTAAAATTTACAAAATTATATTATATATATTAATTATATATCAGCTCAATCTAATTAATTTCGAATTAATTTAAAATTCGCTTTAAATCTTTAAAATAGAGATGATGATAAAATATTTGGGTCAAATTTAAATCTATTTTAGTGCAAAATAATTATTTTATGGTCAAACAATGAGGTAAAATGCATATATGGGATTTAAAGAGGGTGTAGGACACCAATATAATTACTCCATAAGTCGGATGGTCAGTTTTAATATCAAAGTATTAAAAATTTTTAGAACATTAAAATTGGAATGTTCGATTTCTATCTTTAAAAAATTAAAATATTTTTAAAGTTAAAATCAAACTCTCCGATTTTACTTTTCACATAATTAAAAAATATAAAATACTAAAATTTAACTCTCTAAAATAATTTAAAATTAAAATCGAGCCTTTCAATTTTTATTTTTAGAAGAATAAAAATTAAAAAATTAAAATTGGACCTCCGGTTTTATTTTTATTATTAATACAATTTTTCACATTAAAAAAAAAGCAAAAAAGATAATATATTTTAAAATATCACGATTTGGCATTTTGGCCCCATATTTAATTTTTTTAGCCGCACTTTGGGCCTTTGGGGTAATATATATTTACCAAATTTGCTATTTACAAAATTTGCTCACATACGGTAGTTGATCTGTATTAAGGGTCATTAATATAGGTGGTTCACTTCATTGTTGAACCCATACCTTTGACTGAAAAAGGGTGTTTTCTCTGTTATCCTCACACAACCTTTTTAGTGTTATATATATGTGTGTGTGTCTACCCAACCCATTATCATTAGCACATAGCAATAATATCAATCATATTCTTTTGTGATCTTATTATTATTATTCACATTATATTACATCTTTAGTTTCTATCAATACACAATTATACATACATATTTTGCAATGGCTATGGATTTGAATAGGATCTTCATTGTTGACAGTGTTGTTGTGTTTGGAGTTTGCATAGTTTTGGCCATGTTGTTTAAGGTTTCAACTACCTCACAAGATTCATCAACTGCAAATTTTGTGTTTGGAGATTCTCTTGTTGATGTAGGGAACAATAACTACATTCCCACTCTCACGAGGGCTAACTACGCTCCTTTTGGCATTGATTTTGGCAAACCAACAGGGAGGTTCACAAATGGAAGAACCATTGTTGATATCATTGGTAAGTAAATAAATTAAATTAAATTAAACTATACTACACTTTTTCTTTTCTTTTCTTTTTCAGTATTATCAAGTGTGCTATTTATTTATTTTTTCAATGTGAGAAGGTGAGGAACTAGCAATGGGTTATACTCCACCTTATTTGGCTCCAACCACAGTTGGACCAGTGATTCTAAAGGGTGTCAACTATGCCTCAGGTGGAAGTGGAATCCTCAATCTCACTGGAAAAATCTTTGTAAGTTCTTCAACAATCAAAGATACATTTCAAGTGTTTCAGAAATTCGAGTGTTCCAATGATTTTAACTATTAAAATTGATGGTTTAAATCACTGAAATACCTGAGTTTAAAACGCTTGAAATGATCTCAATAACCAATATCTTTGACTTTTTGCTACATGCATATACTTAATTAATTAAATACAAAATGGTACACTTTTTAATTAGTATTATTATTATTATTATAACTATAATAGGGTGGAAGAATAAACTTGGATGCACAATTAGATAACTTTGAAAATACAAGGCAAGACATTATTTCAAGCATTGGGGTTACTGCAGCTGTTGATCTATTAAGAAGAGGACTGTTCTCAGTAACAATTGGTTCAAACGATTTCATCAATAACTATCTAACACCAGGAGTCACCATTGCTGAGCAGAAGTTGACAACTCCACAAGTCTTTGTCAACACCATGATTTCAAGATTCAGAATGCAACTCACTGTAATGAATAATAATGTTATTATATTCCTACCATATAGTAGTATTGCTAATCATAAGTTTGTCTTTGATAAATATATCAGAAAAATAAAATAAAATCAAGATTGGGAGATAGAGAGATAAAATGGAAATACTTTATTTTGTTTCTGTTTTTAGTACTATTTTTAAAATAAAAATATATAAATCTACCTTCTTGTAAAGATAAATAGAGACACTCCTGCAAAAAAAAAAAACACAAAATTCTTATATTTTTTCTAGTGTGTTTTTGTCACTCTACCTCTGTTTTTCATTTTTTTATTTTGGTTTTTGAAACAGAATTTAAGTACAAGGGAATTAATTATATTAATTTTTTAATATATAAGCAGAAAATCAAACATTTTATTATGAAAAATATGATTGTTTCTCAAAATATATAAACTTAAATAACAAATGAGAATTTTTTTTTTCTTTTGCAGAGGTTATTCAATCTTGGAGCAAGAAAAATCATAGTGGTGAATGTGGGGCCCATTGGGTGCATCCCAAATCAAAGGGATACAAACATAGATGCTGGAGATAATTGTGTCACATTCCCCAATCAGTTAGCTCAATTGTTTAACACCCAATTGAAGGGTCTTGTTGCTGAGCTCAGTGCAAATTTGAAGGGTTCAATGTTTGTTTATGCAGATGTTTACACCATCTTGGAAGATATATTCAGCAATTACATGGAATATGGTATGTATATATGCATGCCAATTAATCTACACTGACACCTCTCAATATTCACTATAATTTTTTGACTAATTAATTAGAAAATAATTTGATGTATCAAACTGTTTTATATTGTAATTTAATTAATTTAAACATTTTATTTTATGATCATTCCAATCATAGGTGTAAAAGTTAATGAAGTTGAATGTGTATACAAAATGTTCACTTCATAATTAGATGATTACAAAGTTTGTTTACATTTTTTTATAATTAGTAACATATTTAATATTTTAGACAATCACAATTTATGGCAAAATTTAAATGATGAATTCTAATTCGAAGATGTTTCGATAGTTATGATGATCATACAAGTATGGTTACAATTAAAGTAATATTTTTTATATTTTAATAATATTTTTATTTTTAAATTAAAAAATATTGTTAAATAATAAAAAAATATTATTTTAATTTTTAACAACACTTTTTTAAAGTATCATAGCTACCATATTTACCATAATATAACTATATTAGAATATTCTAATTTAAATTGTGTTATTAGTTAAAATAGTAGAAAAACACAAATTATAATGGTTAAATTAAAAATTATAAAGTAATTCTATCAGAATATCTCTAACAATATTCTTCGACATTTTTACGTACTGTAATTGTATCAAAATTAAATTCTTTGATAAATGAATAATGATGTAGTGATGATGCATACAGGTTTTGTAAACCCATCATCATCTTGTTGTTCCTTGGCTGGGAGATTTGGAGGTTTAATCCCATGTAGTCCAACATCAAGAGTATGCATGGACAGATCAAAGTATGTGTTTTGGGACCCTTTTCATCCAACTGATGCTGCTAATGTTTTTATAGCCAAGCGTTTGTTAGATGGTTCTCACAATGATATTTATCCAATGAATGTTCGTCAACTCTTTTATGCTTCTTCATGATACTTAATTTAATTAATTAATTTATTCCCTTAATCCTACTTTTGTATCCGGGTGTTTCATTGGTCAAAATTTGGAGGATACTTTACAGTTTACATATACATTTTGTTATTGATCCATATGGAGAATATATAATAATAGTATACAAAACCCTAATTACATTTTATTCTCTCATATATGGTAGTGTTATTTTTCTTTTATTTATTTAATTTTTTATTTTTTTTTAATCGTAATATGAGATTAATTTTTTACAATAGGTTATAACATCTAGTATGTATTTCCATTACAGAATTATTAATAGAGTCGACGATATATAAAATAATATTATAATAATTTTAAAACGTTAGAAATAAATTTAAATAAAATAATGTTTAAAACGTTATTGACAATTTTAAGATATTATCTAAATTAAATATTAAGAATAAAAATAATACTTTACTCAACTTAAAATTAATCCTACAAATTAAACTTAAACCCCACACACTAATTTGTTGTTATGATATATATTGGGTAAAATACTCATTTAATTTTTAACTTTTGAACTGAGTACTAATAATATAGTTTTGAAACGTCTTATTCTTTTTCTATTTTATAGTCCTAATTAAAATTAATTAATTATTTTTTTTAAACGTCCTATTTTATTCTAAAAATACTTATTTTTTCTATCATCTTCTTTTAGATAATGATAATAATCATAATATGGTGATTGTAGTGGTTTAAGATTAAAATTAACAAAAAAAAAGATAAAATAGTAAAATATTGATATTTTTATTAAAAAAAATTAATTTTGGTTAAAGGACAAAAACATGGTAAAATAAATTTTTTTGAAAAAAATACATTTAAATATTAAAAAATTTAGTTCAAAAATTAAGACTAAAATAATTTTAGTCTTCATCACTATATATATCACATAACCAATTTAATTATTGTGAAAGAGGCCATGAACAAACAGATTTCATGAGTGGCCACTGGCCAAACTATACATATATATAAGTTTGCAATGAGAATAAATGCAAGCACTCATTATTTTCCACCAAACCTCACGTTGATGAGAATTACTCCGATCCAGAGTAGTAATAAACTAATAATAATGCTTTACCTTCATGAATCTTGGTCTCACCATTTATTCAAAGTTACACCTTAAGATAATGGTTTTAATAAACAATCTGTTAATAAAGTAGGGAATGAACAAATATTAAGAGTGAAAAAGAAAAGTTTTAAAATAAAGAAAAATATTGATTGATTATTGGCTGAACAAATTAATTAATTAGTTTCCCATATCTTTTCCCATAAACTAATTAATAAGGAGCATTAACATTATTGACGATAAATTATTGCTGTTGGCAGAAGCAGAAATTTGTGAATTTATAATTGTTTTTAAACGCAGACAACACAACACTACTCCAGCATGTTGCGTCCTTTAAGGGAGGATAAGAGAAACCATTTTCTGAAGAAAGCTGTGATCTACAGCCATGAGAATTAACTACCATAAACCGCGTTTTCTTGGTGGTGTGCAATGTGTATCTAGTTATTGTTATTTATAATTTTAATTTAAAATCAATGTATACTTAATTTTTGTTAAAAAATTTTAATATGAAAAAAAATATGTGAATTTTTGCTGGAAATGAAATTTTTTAGTATATATACAGGTGGGTGGATGTTGCAGATATAGTAGATGCAACATGCAAATTACGTGCTAATGAATCATCTCAGCATGCATGCAGCGTAATGGACACGTGTTTTAATCAGAAGTAACATGCACTATGCATGTTGTCCACGTGGACCATCCAAGCAACGCGCACCATGCATGTTAGACACGTGTCAGGCATGCAAGCAACACGCACTTTACGTGTTGTACACGTGCCAAATGCTAGTTGGATGGCATTGCAACACGTAACCTGTAAGGTGAGTCCTCTGCTTATAAAAACCAAAATTCGTTACCATTTTATTTCATTGTGAGAGAGGTATTTTATTGTATTATTGGTGTGATGGAGGATCTTTTAAAGCGGGTGAGCAACATTTTTTATAGGAGTTCGGTTGTCGTATTTGGTGGTCTAATACAATTTGAGATTATGCCGATTGTTGACGAAACAAGTATTCAGCGGATGTTTCATATTCACTAACAAACTCAGGTGCAACACTCAAGGACTGAGTTGTATGTTGAGTTTGAACATATAGCTGCGTATGAGATTCAATATGACCTAGATGTGCAAAATGACAAAGCTGAAGCGTACAAAGGAATGAATAATGATAGTGACAAAGGAGTTCGAAGTTACATACAAAGCCAGTGACGAGGACGAAGACGGCGATGGGGAGGTGAGACAGTCGTGGAAACTTTAGTGATTCCACCCGCAATCAGTCAACTGATGAATGCTCTACCTTTTATATGTAGTTTGGATCTTGACGTCATGCATGCACTGGAGTTCCCCGAATATGCGAACATAGGTATGTGAGGAGTGGGTAGTATGTTTCCTTAATTTTGTTTTGATGGATCGACGAGGAGGCACACGTATTTCATGGGACGATTTCACAGGATCACTCCAAGTTGGACCCAGACACGATTGCTAAGGCTATAAAGCCATTGGTTGAATCTGAACCGTTTATAAAAGTGAAATCTGTAATTGCGAAAGTTCAAGCAAAATTCAACTACACTATTAATTACCGAAAGGTTTGGTTGGCAAAGCAGAGGTCGATAGCTAAAATTTTCGGTGAATGAAAAGAATCTTACCAAACTTTGCCGTTGTGGTTCTCGGCAATGGTCCAAAAGATACCTGATTCACAAGTCCAAATAAAAATACGACCCAGTATTATTTTTTAATTTATTAATTTAATAATTAATAAAAATATAAAATATTATATTATAATAAAAAATAAAAAAGAATAATATTATAAAAAATTATACATACTAATAACAAAAAATAGAAAAAAAATAGAATAATATTATCTTTGAAAAATAAAAAATTAATATTATTTATGTTATTTATTCATACTAACAAAAATAACAGTACAACTAAACTAATATTAACTAAATAAATAGTTACAAACTACTAAATTAATATTAACCAAATAAAGACTCACACACTAATTGAAAATATAATAAACTTATTACGTTAGGATATTCCAAATAATTAATATGATCTTCTGCATACATATAATTACGTATGATTTTAGATGTACTAATTTCACTCTTAACTAAAATTAATTTACTCACTCTCAACTACATCACAAAACCTACATTTCCACACAATGATAACACTAAGTAGACTCTCAACTAGCAAACCGTGAATGAAATGAAATGAAATGAAAATGAAGTTCCCAACCTCCCCTTTTATACACCCGGAGCAAACCATGAAGCAAATGTTGCCATTAGTGATTTCTCTTCCGAGAGCAAGTCTTGTCTCCTTCATGGAGACACTGACCAAAATTGGTCAATATGCACCCTGCATGCTGCTGGGGTGACAACATGTGGCGTTTCTGTGTTTGGAGACACTGATCAAGACACTTCAAGAATCTATAATGCATCTCTGCTAAAGATAACATGCACCCTGCGTGTTGTTCTAGAGCTGTTATGTGGTAAATTTTTGCTAAAATTTTTTGATAAAGTTACCTCGAAAATTTGCGCAAAATCTTTGCTAAAATAACACGCAAAGTGCGTCTTGCACCAAAAGACAACACATGATGAATCTTTGTTAAAAATTTTTGATAAAGTTGTCTCGAATTTTCGAAAAAATAACACACAAAATGTGTATTGTGTTAGCATTTCTGACACATCCACATTTCTATAAAACATTCCAAACATCAATATTCAACAAAAATATTAATTTCTTTTTTATATCTAAAATAATTTCTGCTCGTTTTTTCTTTTTTATCTTTTCTCTTCTATTTTGTTTCTCTTTACCTTATTTTATATCTGGCTTTATTTTTTCACATTTTTATACACCATAAATTGTTATTCAGCATTATTATTCTTCTTTATTTCTTTACTATACATGTATTCTTCTATTTTTATACATTTTTAATTCACAAATTAATTTGTCAAAACTGCACTGTTGACATTCGTTTTCTAAAAAATGTCATTCTTAATATAATGACGGTTAAATTACCATAAATACAAAAAAACTCGCCATAATTAACTAATTTTTCAAATTTTTTGTAGTAAGTATAATTACCCCGATATGAAATAGGAGAATACTAGAGGGATAATATTTTTAGTAGAAAAAAAAAGTAAATAATTAATTAATATTAACTTAAATATATTAAAAATATTTGTTATTACTTAATATTTCTATATGTAACTTCTTGTTATGATTTGTTGCATAATTTGTTAATGAGAAAATTAAATCATAGGTCAGCTAACTCGTCAGTTTGCATCTGGCACCTTTTGTGTTCCTTTTTTATTATTATTTTCCGCTAATAATAAAAAAAATAGGTTGAGGAAAATGATTGCCCCAATAGAGGCCAGTGCATTAGCAGGAAAAAGCCAACAGAGTGAGGGAGAAAAAAAGAAAAGAAAAGAAAATAGCCCAGGGAGACCATCAAGAGGCACATATAAACATACAAGTATATATTTGCATTGCCACCATATTTTTGAAAGAGAAATAAAGTATAAGAAAGAAAAAAGAAAAGAAATAAAAAAATGGGTATATGTTAAACTTATCTTTATAGGTCAGTTAACATTGTTCTTCTAATAATTACCATTTTAGAATTTAAATTTTTAGATTTTTTTATATAAATAAATATCACAAATATATTATTTCCCAAAATACGCATGAAGAGAAATGGTTTCGAAAATGCGCACAGCCACTTCAGGGGGTATATGCGAATTAGATTTACACTCCAATTTAGATCTGACAACTACGAAATGGGATTGACAGAAGCAGGAGGTATTTTTGACTCGACGCCCATGAAATAGGTGGAGAAGCCATTTTATAGCTGGCGTCAATGAAATAACCAACTCCAAGAAAGCATCCACGAATTGGAGTCCAAATCAATGTTATTACACACTAAATGGTGCACTTCAAGTGTATTGCCTGCGAAGTTCAATCCTAATTTGCCTATATCGCTTGTGCACCATTCACGAAAGGAGCCATTTTCCTGCACTCTCTTCCAACCCTAAAATTTCTCTCTACCTCTTTATCTTCCTTCTCTCTAAGATATTGTGGGTGTTGGTTTTGTTTTGCTGTGTGTATGGCTTCCGAAAACGTATATGTGATCATATACCCTAATGAAAAAATTTCTCATACGGCCAGAAGCGGATGACCGGGGCCTAAGATGGCCATGGTCCCCCAAGATTTTTTAAAAAAATTAGTAAATAATAATATTAAGTATTTTTTATATAAGATGTTAAAATAAAATATAAGTTGCAGAATCTTATAAATTAAAGTAACTAAAACTTGTAATATGTATTGGTATTTGGGCTATTGTTTATTGGTAGCTCATTCTAATAATTAATGAAAATAGTTCTATTATACTAGGTCAATAGATAATAGTCCATATTATTAATTAATGTATTACTAGTACATTTTTCAAACTTTTTTCTTCAAAGCATCAGAGGCTCACAGCGTGAGCGTGTCAGCGCACACTTCTCTCTCTTTTATTGGCTCTCATTATAGCTTTGGTAGACTTTTGGTCTTCCCATTCTAATTTTCTCTTCATACCAAAATTGATACGATATATGAAGAAAAACCATTGAAAATTTGAAGTGTACAGCGAAATATTAACCATTGAATACACAACAAAGACTCAAAGAGGTATATCTCAATTTTTTTAAGTTAATAACAATGTCAAATATTATTTACATTATTTATTTAAAATAATTAATTTATTTTTTTTATAATGGACAGTGTTCAAAGATTGAAGTGAGAGCAAAACTCAATAGAGTTATTTTTGGGTGAGACTTGGAACAAAAAATAATAAGGTAAATTAATAACTTTATTTTGTTATTATACATTTGTGTTTCTAAAATTATTTGTTATTGTTCAATAGGTTTAATATTTTTTTTTTAAAATAACATATATGCAATTATTTTTGTTTTTTGTTTTTTTTTTTGCCAGATAGTTCAAGTTAAGTTAAAAATGTCAAAGATGGAAACAATTCACTCATTTTTTAAGAGAAAAGAGAGAATATATGATGAACAAAATTCAATTTCAGATTCTTTGAGTAATGTTCAAAATATTATTGAACAACCTGTGACATAACTTGTTTTGCAAGATATTCAACCACCTGCTTCTAAAATAATAAGGACTGAAATAGATCAAGTTAATATTGATACATTGATGCGTGATCCCGAAAAGCATCCGCAAATTTGGAATTATCCTATCAATCAACAAGATGAAATTTGTATAGCATATATAAAGTTTGGACCATATCAATTTATTATGAATGAATACCCTCTTTCTGGTCTTGAAAGTCATCCTCGTCGTTTCAAAGCTCATTGGTTTAAGAGTTTTTCTTGGCTAGAATATTCGTCGGAAGTGGATGCTGCATTTTGTCTTCCAAGTTATTTATTTTCTAGAAAATCAAGTCCATTCACATCAGGAGGATTTCGCAATTGGAAAAAAGTGAATAATGGAAAGGATTGTGCATTTTTATCTCATGTGGGTAGATCTCTTAATTCTCCTCATAATATTGCTGTTAAGTCTGGTAAAGATTTGCTTAACCAATTATGTCACATTGACAAAGTATTGGCTAAAGCAAAGCTCACAACAAGTTTTAAGCAATAGATTGCACCTTAAAGCCTTTATTGATACTATCAGATGGTTAACATTTTAAGCTTGTGCTTTTAGGGGACATGACGAGAGTCATGAGTCTTAGAATCGAGGAAATTTTCTTGAAATGTTAAAATTATTAGCTTCTTTTAATAAAGAAGTGGATGCAGTTGTCTTGGAGAATGCTCCTCAAAATGCAATATACACATCACCTTCTATTCAAAAGAAAATTCTACATGTTTTTGCTAGAAAGGTGCAAAATAAAATTTGCAATGAGATTGGTAATGCAAAGTTTTGTTTGATTGTTGATGAAGCTAGAGATAAATCTAAAAGAGAACAAATGGCACTTGTTGTTAGATTTGTTGATAAGCATGGATTTGTCAAAGAAAGGCTAATAGATGTTGTTCATGTCGAAGATACTACTTTTGCTACTCTTAAACAAGAGATTTGTTCTGCATTATCTCATCACAATCTCAACATTCAAAATGTTTGAGGTCAAGGGTATGACGGTGCTAGTAATATGCGTGGAGAGTGGAAAGAGTTACAAGTTTTAATTATTCAAGAATGTCATTATGCATATTATGTTCATTGCTTTGGTCATCAATTACAGCTAGCTCTTGTTGCTGCGGCTAAAGAAGTTATTGATGTTCATGCTTTTTTCCAAAGTTTGAGTAATATTATCAATGTTGTGTGTTCTTCTTGCAAACACAATGATAAATTACGATCTGCTTATGCAACTAAAATTTTTCATTTAGTTGCAACTAATCAAATTGAAACAGAAAAGGGAGCTAATCAAATTGGCACATTAAAAAGATCAGGAGATATCAGGTGGAGTTCTCACTTCAACTCAATTTGTAGTCATTTACGTATGTTTGGAGCAACAACTTCAGTTCTGGAATAGCATTTTTACTAGCGTATTGATATTTTTACTAGCGTGATAGATTTTCAATTGAAAGAGCTAAATAGTAGATTTAGTGAGCAAGCAACCGAGCTCCTCATATTGAGTACATCTTTGGATCCTAAAGATGCTTTCAAGTTATTCAGTATTTGCAACATATGCAATCTTGTAAAGAATTTCTATTCTTTAGATTTTTCTGAGCAAGAGAAGATTCAATTAGATTATGAGTTACAACATTATGAACTTGATGTGATTAAAGTCCTAGATTTTCAGAATTTGTCTACTATTGCTGAATTGTGTCAAAGACAGAGACAGAAAAATCAAATATATATCCTTTAATTGATAGATTAATTCGTCTTGTTTTGACTCTTCCTGTGACAACAGCAACAATTGAACGGGCTTTTTCAACTATGAAGATTATTAAAATAAGGTTTCGAAACAAGATGGAAGATGAATCTTTAGCAGATTATATGATTGTATATATTGAAAAGGAGATTGCTTCAAAATTCACTTCAGAGATGATAATTGATGATTTTAGTTCCTTGAAGCATCGTCGAGCAAGTTTAAAAATACCAAAATCTTAAAGTATGTAGTTGAATATTGACTTTTATATAACATAATTATTCCTCTGATATATATGCTATAAATCATATTTTGTTAATTTTTTGTTATATCATATTTTAATTTATTTTGTATTTAATTGGCCCCCTCTTATGAAATTTCTGGTTCTGCCACTGCATACGGCAGAAGGTATTACATTTGTTTGTGACGATCCACTTTGGATAATAATTTCACCACAAACATCGTTGCAAAAGCTGAAGAATTTGATTCTCATGAATACCGAAATGGTGGGAAAAAAGGAAATCACGAAACTGATTTAAATGATGTCAGTTGCGGTAGTCAACTCGTTTGCGTATTAGAAAATGCAGATTAAATCTGATCAGTATGTTTCAATGATGTTTTCTTATCATCGCAGCATTGGATGATTGCTGAGGGATGAAATGGTCCAACCCGTCGAATAACGAAGAGAAATTTGTCCACCCAACTCTATCCATAGAATCAATCAAATCCTGCATACCCCCTAGGATGAACCATCAACTTCGTAGTTATTCTTATATGGCATAAATTGCTGTATGGAAGATGGATGCGGGGGGTCCCCTACCACAAAAGGTTGAGGGTAGTAGTAATCTCCGGAAAATTGAGCAGTCTGCGATGGAGCCTGGTTTCCCATCTCTGCCCCAACGTATGGTGGGTCCTATTCCGGTAACTCTGGCTCATCGTCCCCAACTTCAGCATGACCATGACCTATGCCTTGACGCGGACAGCGGCGCCGAAGGTCTTGTGGAACCGGGGGTAACCTAACGACGGGGGCTCTTCCATACTCTGTCGGGCACCTGCGGGAATGTCGTCAACCCGCAAATCATGCAATGCTGCAGGGGCAAACAAAAACCACCTTGTTCTGTCGCAATACCACTTATGGTAATATTGGCTAGGTCGTAATGTATCTATACGATTAATCCGTAGAAGGTATGCATTAGTACGTCGATTAGCCCATATCTTAAACCATGCGGATAGGCGGACCAGCCACCATCCATCATCATTGCGGACCGATTGTCGATGGAAGGTATCAATATTAAGTGGAGGGTTTGGAGGTCCTTGCTTTCCTCCGAATTAACGCAACACCCTATCAACATTAAAGATCTCAATCCACCTAAAAAATATGAGCGGCACCACCGCCGTATAAAAATCTCCATGTGGGTGGCCAAGAAATTCCACAAGAACTCTAGACAGAATGCGAGGGTCCATGTACGGCAACCAAATAAACTACACGGAAAGGAAACCCGGTCACTTCAGGTATAGATGAACTTGTTAAAAAAATTTAATAATGGCCACCACCTATCTCATCCACTTGCAGATTATCCAACCTCAGGTGGTGCCTCAGGAGGCGTTGCTCAGCGTAGTCATTTTGTCCCTTCTTACCCGCCCACCTAGTGGACAACAACAACGTTGAAATAAATCTATTTTCAACCTTAAAGGATAATTCAAAACGTAACAGCATGAGACATGTAACGCCATATCATAACATACCTCGTAGCTAACGGAAAACTATATGGTGTCGTCACATTCGGTGTCCAGTCATGTAATATATCCATAACATAAGCAATCTATGACACCTGTCCATTGTAATCTGTTGCTAAGCACATAGCTCGATATAACCAATAAAGAACGGCGCTACCCCAACTGTAGGTACTGATGGCATCATAATCAGCCAATAACGGAAGATATCGAACATAGACCATGTTGTTGGTATTGTCCGGTAGTAGCACGCCTCCCAATAAGTACAGTATGTAACAACGTACATACTGCATGAGGGCATTGTCTTATAAATCAAGCGGCATCTGCTGAAGACAATTCTTGAGCCACTTCAACTTTATGTTGAATTTCGTTGTCCCTACGTGGCCGGCTGGAACTTCACCAAGAAGTTCGTGACACCATTCCCAAATATCTCTTTGGTGGAACTTGCTCCATGACATCAAAGTACCACTGACAGGCTCGCTATCAACAAGTAGACCTAATTACATTGCAACATCCTCCAGGGTTATGGTACACTCACCCCAAGGGAGGTGAAATGTGTGAGTTTCGGAACGACATCGTTCGACAAAGGCGCTTATAAATGAATTTTCATACTCGAAGCGCTTTATTAAAGAAGCATGGTAAAATCCTGTTCGTCTTAAATAAGGCTCAAGCCTCTGCCGCCTAATTTCCATGCTTGGATCTGCAGGATCCGACATGAAAACATCGACAAGTGTGTCATGAGGAATGAGAACACGTGTGGGATGCAACAGAAGAAAAAAAAGAAGAATATAATTGGAAAAACTCTAACCAATTTTATTTGTCGACAAAATTAGTTCCAACAAAATTACTAATAACATCAATCACCTTAAAGACTTAAATTAACCTTATGAAGCAAATGTGCCGCAATATGAAACTCATCTAACCGATTAAGGTTCTCTTCCACATTAACCCCACCCCCACTCATGTTAATTTTTTTTTCCAAACACAACTAACACAAAACATTAAAACCACAGCACATTTTTTTTACCACAACCACTTTTTTTAAAACCCCATTTCCCTTTCGACCGAATGCATAAGGTCCCCTCCCCTTCACCCTTTTATATGTGTCCAGGTCCCTTTCCAAGTGTCCCTTGCCACCCAACACAACCAATGCATGCCTCGTGCGAGTAATGGTGAGTTCTGAAAATTGGCAGCTTTGACCACTTACTTCGTGGCCTCCAGAAACGAAATGCTCATTTCGTGGCCGCCACCATCGCATTGAGTCCACTTCGCTGTCACTGTCCCTGAAGTCGCCCACTTTGTGTGCGCCAGTGGTGATGTGCCCCATTTTGTGGATACCAACAGCGGATTGGTGATGCCGCTTTTTAACCTGCTCCTGTCAGTCTCATTTCGTAGCCACTACACATTAATTAGAGTGTAAATTCAATTCACATGCACCCCTAAAGTGCCCTACACTTTTTTAGAACCATTTCTATTCATGCATATTTTTAAAAAAAATATATTTATGATATTTATTTATATAAAAAAATCCGAATTTTTATTCCGTTACTATTTGTTAATAGTTTGGCCTCTTATTACAACTACTGCATCCATTCAAACTTATAAATATCAACTGTGTAATAAAAAATTAATTATTAATTTATTTATTAGTATAAAATATATACTAAAATATAAAATATATATTTAAAATAAATATTACAACATATATATTTATTCATAAATACATAATAATAGATTTGGTGATTATGTTTTATATATGTACACATAATATTATTTTATAAATATACAAATATAATGGTTGAATTTGGATAGTAATTAAATTACTTGAGATTATCTAAGTATCTAGCTACTTGATTGCATTGCTATCCCGTCCCCGAAAAATTCCACTTTTTATTGGATAATTCCCTATTTTTTTCCCCAACATTTTAACAATCTTAACTTCTTAAGTATGGCCATCAACTCCTATGTACTGTGATGTTTCCGTATAGATATTTCTCTAGGTAATAATAAACACCATACTGACAATGTATATGAGCGATTGCATGGATATTTTATGTTAGAAACTTGGAATACCATCAAAAATAATTTTCAAAATGCCATGTATATATATCTCATTTATTACTTGACATGCATACATTATATGAATGGAATATAATCTAATGGATAATACTATAAACATGCTTTTGATACCTTCTACAAGGTAATAAAAATGATTTCCAAAACAATATCAGAAATTATAATTCAATATACTTAAATACTTAATATATATTTACGGATTAATAGTCAAATTAGTCCCTGAAAAATAGAACATTCTTTAAATTTATTTTTAAATTTTTTTTTCAATTAAATTAGTCTTTTAAAAATTACAAATTAATCATATTTATCTTCCAGTGACTCTATTAACAATTTGTAAATGATTGATGGTATAGAATGTTAACTGATAACATATATGATACCTAACAAATCAAATATGTTTTTGAAAATCTATCAATTTAGTTGCTACATTATATTGAAAATATAGTTTATGTAATTGAAAAAAATTGACAAAATTAATAGATTTTTATGAATATATCTATAATCAGCATCTAATTAGACATGTCAAGTATTATGTATGTTGTCAATTAACGTTTTATATCATTAATTAATTGTTGACGAAAATTATTAATAGAATCACTTAAAAATAAATATGATATATTTATAATCTTTAAAAGATCAATTTAATTAAAAAAATCTTTTAAAAATAAATTTGAATAATGTTCTATCTTTTGGCTATTAACCCATATATTTACATTAGTAAACAAAAATAATGTGGTGTTTCAGGAAGGTTACTTTATGGCTACAAAGTTGGGTAGAAATAAAAGAGCACATGATGGATGCATAGTGCAAACAAAGGTGAGAGCTATTGGCTGCTCAAAAATATTAGATTTCAACATGGAAGATGGTACTCAATAGGGCAACCCTAGAGCCTAGAGGTAGATGCTAAAATTGTCTAATAGTGGCATCAAAGGTGGCCTTGAAACCTCTCGGACAATGGATTTTATTAAAGCAATACCCTACTTTGGTCTACTAGGACTTTTATGAATAACTAATGGGTTTTTCAAACCATTTTAACTGTTAAATAGGTTTTTAAAACAGATGGTTTAATCACATATATTATTTTTTAAAAATTATTCAATTAATTAGCTTTGTGACAATTATAATCAACTTGAATTAATCGAATAATTAATTTATTTATCCACTTAAATAAGCGTCAAAATTTAAATTTCGTTTTATATATACAATATATGTACATAATTATCACAAAATTGACTAAAGACTAACAAAAGAATAAAACTTGTTTGATATTAATAACTTTTAAAAAAATTAGCAGATAATTTAAAAAAAAAAAAAACTATTCGCATCAAATGCTTTTCTTTCTTTCTTTTTTTTTGGGAATAATTTAATTATATATGTAGCTTGTTAAACAAGCATGTGGCGGCTGTATTGCTTCTTACTTGGGTGGGGTCTTGATGATGAGTTGATGACACTTACATATTAAACTAATCTTTATTTTCTAATGAGTGATATAAATAATTTACACTAGACAACTAGACATGCCTCAAGAGCTTAAAATAAAAAGACTCGAGAACGAATTTCACTTCATTACATACAAATCCAAATGGTAATTTGACTGCCTTACCTTTATTATTTTACAAAGAAGAAAACCAAAAAAAAAGAGTCAAATGTTAGCACAAAGGCTGTTTACATGATGAAATCATTTAAGTTAATTATTTAATATTATTCTTTTAAAAATAAAAATAGCATAAAAATTAGAGTTTTATTATGATTTAATTATTCGGCTAGTCTTTATAATTTTATCAAATTTTTAATTAGATTCTTTTATTTTTTTTTTATTTAAGTCCTTAAACCAATATTTTTTTTAATTAGGTTCCGTCGTAAGTGTTACAAAAGACGTTAAACAAGAATATATTTATTATTATACCCATCATTTACTCTTTATAAATTATTTATATTCAATAGGTATTTTTTTTAGAATCTAAATCCTACAACAATCATCCTAGGTTCCTGAGCAACAATCAAATCTGTCAATAAAATTCACCCAAACATACACTAACAAACAAACCAAAAAAGCATTTTCATGACTTCTCATAATTTGTTTAGCGTGATTTATAAACAGAAATAATAACTTTATAATGAAAATGGATGACAAAGTCACACCTGAAAAAATTTAGAATCACTAGAGAGTAGCACGAGTTCTTCCGCCTTCTAATATAGCATGCACATTAATATAATTGACCATTGGAATCTACAATCAAACTCATAGAGTCACATTTTTTCTAAACAATTCAACCAACTCAAAAATTATAGTAGTAGAGAGAGTTTACCTCATCCACAATATAATCAATTTCAGTAGTATCTTCTATTTCAATGGTAGCACATACCAAGTAAAAACTTAAATGAAAAATCAAACACAAGTAAGAGCAATAACAATAACAATGATGAAAATAAAAGAATAGTAGAGTATGAATTTAAAAATAAAACGAATTTGAGTTGGGTGGGAAATTGAGCTAAATTTTAGAGGCAATTTCAGTGCCTAAAATATCGGCGTTTTAATTAAGAAGACAAAGGTGAAGAGGAGCATCGTTCCCAACCTCAATCCTGAGCTTGCTTTCTTCCTCCAATTCGACCTGCTGCTTCACCCTTGAGCTTGATGCACCGCCATCGTGCGCCATCATCATTGTTACGCTATCACAATACACAGTTCAAAAGAAAATTTGATTTCACTTATTTATATAAAACGATTCAATTCCAATTCTACTCGAGGGTTTTTGTTTCATCAATCACTTGTTCATTCTTTTACAAGTCCCTAACACTTGGGAGAAAAATTTTTTCCCGAGTATACAACAATGACAACAGAACCAATAACAATTAGGAAGAAAAAAAATTACAATCTACAAAGAAAAAGATTTCCACAGAATTCAAAACTCTGAGCGGAAGAAACTGCGGTGCTGCAAGTAGTAGCAGTGAAAACTATTATAGACCTGTCGTATGTGTTGGGAATAAGACACCATTCCCCCTTGAGAAAACACCTTTGACAGAGAAATAAAATAGACACAATCACAACACAAGAATTTAACGTGGAAACTCCAATTACCGGAGAAAAAACTACGGCCGTTGTCAAATGACAACCAGAGAATATCACTATGTGAAAATTGTTACAACACATAGACTTCTTTCTCTCTAACACCGGCACCCCAGTACACCCACACTCTCTCAAAGCAAATATCTAACTACACCTCACAACACTCTCTAATCAAAGAGTACAGAGGAAAAGAAAAATCAGATACAAGCTTAAAGTGTTTCTGACTGGTGCAAAAACAAATGGAGAACTTAGCCTCATATTTATAGCCTAGGCCACCCACTCCATTTGCTATCCTAAGCAATGTGGGACTAATTCAACCAAATCCTAACAGTATGGAGCCCCAAACGGCCAACGACGACTCGGGTCCCAAAGCCCAAAATATTCCTACGGCTCAAAGTGACCAGAAAGTCGGGAATCTCTAACTAATATTCAAATTCAAATAATATTCTTATCTTAGCCAACAAGATAAGATAAGATAACAACACAAACTATATAATGGGAGTCAGGGGCTCCCTCAGGTACGTCACACATTCGTAACCCACACTTACACCTTTTAGATCCATTCTAACTTGAGCGTCGGAGTGTCTTTGCAGGTACCACCCCGCCGCTCCAGGAGTTTGATAATGTCATCACCAATGCAAGACCAGCGAGTCCCCGATCCTTCTTTCAACCCGTACTAGTGAAGTCTTGTACAAAAACCAAATCTGCTCGTAATGACATGTTTCGTGAAGAAGAGGACGCGAAAGCACGATTCTGGTGAAGAATTTTTAACAGAAATACCTTCAATGGTGGCGATAGCAACGACGAAGCGACACCCTCGAATAATGTCTCAATGGTGGAGTTGAGTTCGGCTGACGTTGATGTGCACAACGAAGGGAAGAAGGAGGGAATGAAGGAGAATAACAGTAAAAAAGCTAATTTTGTCTTTTTAAAAAAATGAAGAGAAGAGATAAGATTCAAAAAAATTAAAGTATCTTAAAATTTTTTTTTTGGTGACTGAAGTATCTTTAATTTGAGAACGAAATATTTTATTAAATCAAACATTTTTTTTTATCACAATAGAGACTTAATTAAAAAAATTTAAGAATCTAATTAAAAAAAATATCAAAATCTAATTAAAAATTTGACAAAACTACAAAAACTAACAGAATAATTAAACCTTATATTATCTCTAGACTTTCTTCTGCCATTAAACTAGATGGATGATGACTCAATTAAAATGAATCTTATACATAATCTATTTACAAAAAGAAATTAACTAAATATATATGAAAGTCTCCGATCCAACCATGATGTAAATGTATTACTCAAATTTTTAAAAATTGAATTAGTCATCAAATAAGTGAAATTATAAATAAAAAAATTTAATTAGAATTTAACTGAAACTAAGTTAAATATAATAAAATAATATATTTATATATAAAATATATTTTTTAAAAATTGATTATTTATTTATTATTTTAAACCAGTTATATATTAAAAAATTGCACCAATTCAATTGATTAATCAATTTTTGATTGATTTACTGTCAAATAATTTTGTTTATCTTAAATTAGATCAATGTAATAACCACCTTTCAATTAATCAAACCAAATTGATCAATTCAATCTGATTCTCATAACCATACTATTACTATTCATGTGATCTTTAATACAATAGTAAGATATGGAAAAACAAATGCAATTGATCAATGGGTAATAATGCTATATGTATCATGCCTTATACTTTTTAATAAAAAGTGAAGATTATCTTTTGTCAACAGATAAATTACCAAAAAATTATAATGTATCATGTGCATATTTTTTATAAATTTAGTAAATTTTTTTTATTTTTAATCTAATTTTATTCTTCACAAAAGAAACATCAATATTGATAGATTCAATTAGTTATTATTTATGAATATAGCCAATGCAAATGAAAAAAAAACCTTCAATTAACTAATTAAATATGTCTTATTTCCTTTTTAAAAGAGAAAAAAATAGAAATGATATTAAAGTGTCTATTTTGTTTAAAATAAAATCAAACCAAAATTTTCAATTTTAATATTAAAAATATCATAGATTAAATTATTCAAACTGACATCTTTTTGTGATTGAAATAAACTAAACAAAGAAAAACAAAACAAACAAAACAAAAAAACTGCTTAAATAGAGGGACAGTCTCGTTTAAGACTACTCTTAAACTCCTTCTAAGGTGAAGGAAGCTCTACATGAGAAAGTTGTAACTTTATCGCCATATTTGCCATAATGTCTGCCACCGTGTTTATATCTCTCATAATCAAACGAAAGTCAACACGCCAATTCTAATGCATGATATCTCTTATTTTGAGCACCAATGGATCAATAAACCCAAAACCATCTTGGTGATTAGTAACAAGATTAAACGCTTTCACACAATCTGTCTCACAAATAACATCTCGTTGACCCACATCCCAAGCTAAGAGATATCCTCTCCAAATAGCAAATAATTCTTCTTGAAGAATACTATTACTCTCAATCATTCATAAACACTCCCTTTGCCAACTCTCATTACAATCTCTAATAACACAAGCAAAACCAACACTATCACCCGAATCAAGATAACTAGCATCACAATTAATCTTAAAAGTACCAATGGATGGGGATTCCAAAAACCATTTAGAGTAGAGGGAAGGGACATACGTTGTAATTCAAAAATATTCCTGAACTTATTTTCTGAAGTTAATGCCAGACAAATTACTTTTTTTGGAGGCCAAGTTTCATGAGGATTAAAGATGTCATTATTCCTTACTCGCCATATCCACCAAAGTCTCGAAAAGGACTTGAACGGATGCTTTCTGCTATGATACAAGAACCAATTCTTCAAATCCAAAGAATAACAAGAAATATCCAACCTATGCCAAAAAGCTGAGCTTTTAGATAATCCCGAATACAATGTAAAACCGATTCTTGGCTAGAAAGACATCTTGGGCACCTATCTGATGACGACATCCCTCTTCTGAAGCGAAAACTTGCAGTAGGAAGAGCCTCCTTAAGACACAACCAAGCCAAAAAATTGTGCTTTTTCGGAACAAGCTGGCGCTAAAGCTAAAGCCAATTCTCCTGCTCCTCCCAACCAAACAGCTACTTACACAACCACAAGTAACCATTGCTTGAGTTATAGACTTTGGCAGTAGATCCAAACCAATACCAACCCACTTCTGGACCTGCTTGCACATCTGAATTGTAAGAGAGAATATTACCTTTCAGATTTTGAGATAAAAGAGAATAAAGAGTATCTAAATGCCACCTACCAACCGACCAAATATCCTGTATCCGGAGATTTGAATCAGAAATGTGAACATATTCCATCTCATTAGATAACCGTCCTTCTCTCCTCTAGTTAGAAAACCAAAAATTCTGGTTCAAATTCCAATACACCAAGCAAACCCATCCTTCAACGCCTTTCCAAGCCTTGCAAAGACTCCTCCAAATGGGAGAGTCCTTGTTCTTGGACAACTAAAACAGTCATATAGAGATGATCGGTATTTGGCATCTAACAATTAGACCCATAATTTGTTTGGCTACTAGAATAAAGTCCAAATTAGCTTCTCAAGAAGAGCAATATTCACACCGTAAGAATCTCTAATCCCTAAACCTCCATATTTTTTTGGAGTAACCAATACCTTCCAACTAACAAGATTCAATCTTCTTCCATCAACTTGTCATTTCCAAAGAAAATTCCTCGTCATAGACTCCAATTTACTAATGATTCCTTTGAAAAAAATAGAGACCTGCATCTGGTACATGGGAATAACGGCTGCAACAGAATTAACCAAACAGAGTCTACCAGCCCGATTGAGTAAATTTCCTTTCCAGTTTGCTAGTCTACTCCGAATTTTATCCAGGACACCATTTAAAACTGAACGAGTCACCTTAGAATGACTAAGAGTAACTCCAAAATACTTGCCCAAATTCTGGACAAATCTGATAAAAGATATCTCAGTAAAAATCTCAAAAAAAAAAAAAAAAAAAGATAGAAACTAGGAAAGCTATTTCTCAAGGAAAATTACTCATTTGAAATTAATATAATAATTGTATATAAGAATAATAATTACCATATAAATAAACAAGTATTATGCGAAGAGGTTCAATAAAAATTTGTAGACAGTATCTAATGACATTTGAGTAGCCAACATTTTTTAATTTGTACAATTTTTTTCCTTAAATTATAAACGAAGGAAAAAAAGGGGATAAAAAAGAAAATCAAAATTGAAAAGAAGGAAGGAGGCAAGAAAACAGAAGTGGTTCCCCACAGCATCCCCTTCCCAACAAGAGAAGCAAGAAGCCCGTTCCTGTTACTGTTCCTCTACCACCGAACACACCCGCTTCTTCTCTTTGCTAACCTGCGCCTCCCGCCTTATCCTGCGCACACTTTCTTCGATAACATTCACCCACAAAGGCAGCCCCCTTTCTCTCTCATCTCTCTCTCTCTTCTCTCTCCCTCTCTACAACATCATCGCCATCAACCTTTCCCCATTGGAACCATAAGGTCCCTTTTTTCCGGTGTTGTTAGGGGTTTAGGGTTGGGGGAAGAAGCACTAGGGTTAGGGTTTCTGAGAGATGTTGTATGATGAATCTTTTTTCTCTATGTTGGAAGCCGTTCGGCCACGGCGGCGGTGATGCTGTCTCTGCCGCCGCCGGAAGGGAAGGCAAGGACGGCCTTCTCTGGTTCCGCGATGTCGGAAGGTACGGCTCCGGCGAATTCTCGATGGCCGTTGTCCAGGCCAACCAGGTCCTCGAGGATCAGAGCCAGATCGAGTCCGGTCCCCTCGGAACCTTCGTCGGCGTCTACGACGGCCACGGTGGCCCCGACGCCTCCCGCTATGTCTGCGATAACTTGTTCCGCAACTTTCAAGGTTCCCAAATTTTAGAGTTCTTCTCAATTACGAGCTCGCTTTGCTATTACTTATGACTTATGAATGATCTTTCATTCGATTCGCTTTTTCGTGATTGTTTGAAAAAGTTGTTCCTTTTTTCGTTTTTCACGTGAATCACTGATGAAGTGTGTGTGAACTGTGAAGTAGTTGCTCTGTCTCTATCGATAACTTCTCTTTTGGCTTGTGAATTGAATTTGGATGTGATTTGAACTAAATTTTGATTAGACTTTCAGTCTCTAATTTTTTGGTTTCTCGTTCATGGTTTATTATTTTTTTTGGTGAAGGGGCACTTCTTATTGAGCTGTATTAGGCTTTCTGTTTGTTGTTTGTGTGCAGCTGCGTCAGCTGAGTCACAGGGGGTTGTGACGGCCGAGACTATTCAAACAGCGTTCCGGAGAACTGAGGAAGGGTTCACTGCTCTTGTTTCTGATCTGTGGAGTACTCGGCCTCAAGTTGCCACTACCGGGACATGCTGTCTGGTTGGAGTGATCTTCCAGCAGACGTTATTTGTGGCGAATCTAGGAGATTCCCGTGTTGTGTTGGGTAAGAAAGTTGGCAACACCGGTGGGGTCGCAGCGATTCAGCTATCTGCTGAACACAATGCGAATCTTGAGGCTGTTAGGCAGGAGCTTAAAGAATTGCACCCTGATGATCCCCAAATTGTTGTCCTTAAACATGGAGTGTGGAGAGTAAAAGGCATTATTCAGGTAATTTACACGCTTCTTTCTTCCTCTGGAAAAGTTAATCATGTTAAACCAGCATCTTCATGAATGTGATCAAACATTTATTACTTGAATTCTCCAGTGTCTGTTCTGTTGAGGTGCTGTGATCTATGTGAAAATTGTGTATTGAGTTTTGATGTTAGGGAAAACAGTGCCTTAACTGCCTTGTGTGTCCCATGCCTTATTTTATCTGATATTTTCATCCTCACTATGTTCTGGTGTGTCTTGCCACAGTTCTGCCAGAATGCTTGTAAAAGTAAAGTGGGAATGTTAAACATTGTTCTTATTGGTTAGTGCACAAAAAACTACTCTTATTCTACTAAATTCTGGACTTAACTTCTTATCATATTAACTTAGGCCTTGTGGCATACTGTTACATATAATAGAAGGAAGAGACTCACTTGGGAAGTATACTTAGTTAAGCTTGATGTTTGGTTCTATCACATATATTAGAATTTAGAAGCAAGAAACTCACTTAGGAAGTATAGTTAGTTATTCTTGGTGTTTGATTCTAAGGTTATTGAACAATCCCATTATAGAAGCAAGACAAACTTGGGAAGTATAGTTAATGAAGCTTTGATGAACAAGTTCTAAGTTTATTGAACAATACCGTGGCAAGGAACAAGACTAAATGCATCAGGAATTTGTTCGTGAAGTTAACAGGGGACAATGGTCCAAAGTCCCAAAATTGGTCTGAAATATTTGATTATGATAAATCATTTTTTATATAATATATTAATTATTTTTTTTCACAGCTAATCTGAACACACTTCTTTTCCAGATGTATTTCATTGTTTTATTCAATTAATCAAGTCTGTATTTGCTGGTTAGTCACTGGGTCCAGTTTTGCTGCTAACTCTTGCAACCATTATCCTTTTTTTTTTCTTTTGTTAGTATTACTTTTCACACTGGAATAATGACAACATTGTATCACACTTCCATGATGTTTGGTGCAGGTTTCTAGATCTATAGGTGACGTATATATGAAACATGCGCAGTTTAACCGGGAACCAATTAATCCCAAATTCAGACTTCCTGAACCAATGAACATGCCTATCTTGTCTGCTAATCCAACTATTATTTCTCATCCTCTCCAACCAAATGATTCCTTCCTTATATTTGCATCAGATGGTTTATGGGAGCACCTGAGTAATGAAAGAGCAGTGGATATTGTTCACAGCAACCCACGTGTGGTAAGGACCCCCCCCCCCCCCCCCCCTCTTTCACCTCTTTCTTTCACTAATATGTGTATGGGAATCATTGTGTTGTTGCTCTCTGCATTTTTCTGGCTACAAATTGCTTTAGTTTAATAATTTAAGTTTCAATTCATACAACGGGTTATCTGAGTGTAACCCCCTATTTTCTTGCAATACTATTGTGAATGGAGTAGTTTCTGTTGCTTGTGTCATAGGTTTCACAAGTCACACATATTTACTGTTCAGTCGACCACCCTGTCTCAACTGCTAGCCTTGTGCTTGAAGCTTTATTCATTTAGTTTAAAGTTTCGAGTCTCCTTAATCCTCATCACTTCCTATTCCTGTTTATATATTCTTTCTTGGCAACATTCAAAATGCAATTCCAAGATGAGTGCAAGGATTCTTTTATGGCAAATATTGAGCGGAAAAGATTGTCATTCTGTATGCCTGCAAATTTAGTCCATGCTACGTTACAGGGCTTCTTAGTGGTTAAATATTCATATAACATAATTTCCATGATTGTGTATCTTTCTATTTATTGACTTTTAACACCCCCCCCCCCCCAAAAAAAAAAAAAAAAAAACCTAACCCACCACAATAGCTTGACCTGTAGATGATGCCACATTACTTCTCTTTTGCTCTCATGATCTTAACTCAATAAAGGGGAAACCACTTAGACATTTCCTTTTTCATTATTGCTACCTCTTACTTTATTGGTATGATGCAGAAGAGTTTATAGGTTAAAACTAAGTTTTAGAGTTGCCATATCATGATATGGCTTTGCATTTTAGTTTTTGAGATTTTATTAATCAGCTGTTATGTGATTTTATATGTCTACCTATACGTTGGCATAATAGTTGATGAGAAAGCTCGTATATGGGTGCAGGGTAGTGCGAAGAGGCTAGTGAAGGCTGCACTACAGGAAGCAGCAAGAAAACGAGAAATGAGATATTCAGACCTGAGGAAGATAGACAAGAAGGTTCGGCGCCATTTTCACGATGATATAACTGTTATTGTTTTATTCTTAAACCACGACCTTATCTCCAGAGGCACCCTTCTCCACCCTCCACTATCCATTCGCAGCGCCCTCGATCACTGACTCACTCTTCCTAGTTTCTACCAATGTAAACATGCTCTTCTTTTCTCCTTTTCCCCCCCTTTCTTTTTGGACGGCTTGTAAACATGCATGGCTTTGTCTGCTTTGTCTTTGTGTTATACGGGGGGTGTTATGTTGTGTTCTGGCAACTGTTTCAGTGGATAAGATTGGGTTCTATCACTGGCAGTGTTGCTAGAATATACCATTCACTCTGCTGTGTCACCTATTGAGAATGCTGAGAGACAAAACAACTAATTCGTGAGGCTCCTACTTATCATAACACTTGTTATTAGAAAAATTTATCCATTAATTAAAATATTAGAAGAAAAATTTCATCAAGCCATTTTGATTTAGCAATAGCCCCCACTCTCCTGACTCAATCCTTTACATTGTGTTATCAGTTTGAGTTTCGTATATTATACAAGCAGTATACGTGTGCCGTTGTTTATGATTGCTGAATTCGTCATCTTTAAAGTTAGAATTTTGCGACAATTACGTTTGGTGACCAGCGACCGTATCTGAGGATTGATTTTATAGTTTAGACTCTTTTTTTTCGAAGTCATTGACTTCTGTTAAATGTTACTTCATTTGAGATAACTCAAATTCAATCTGTCTCGAGGTGCCAATGCGAAAACAAACTCACTCTAAATAACCATTATTATCTATCTCCTGATCTAGCACAGTTCCGTTGAAACCTATAACACATTTTAGAATAACTCATTAATCATCATGTTAGTTTGATATTGCGAAGTTAGATATAAGAGTTTTAAACAATGTACAAATTGAATGATTTGATTTAAAATTTATTCAATATAGAAATCTAATTAAAAAATTAAGATTTTAAACAAAGTTAAAAATTAGGTAAAACTGCCTACAAGATCCTCTATTGTTTTTCGATCGACAATTTCATTCACGGATTTTTTTAAAATAAATAAAATAAATGTTTTATATTTTAAAATAAATAATTTGTAGTATTTTTACTAAAATGCACCGTATCTCTTATTTTATTTATAGTATAAATGAAATAAGAATGCAAACGAGATAAGGCACAAAACAATGTGGCCGTATTACTTTTGTACACATGGTGTATAACTGTCTTTTTTCATTTACAGTGTAAACGAAATACGTGCACTTTTATTTATAAGAGTGGAGGAGGCCTATATATATGTATTTCGTCCACAACGCCTATTGAGTCCTTATTACATCAATTTCTTCAACTTTTCTCCTACTTTTACCTTTTTCTAACTAAATTTTCAAATTACTACGAGATTATGGCGTATGCTGATGCATATGATGCGGACATCAACCGACTGAACGCGACATGACACATTGTTGGGGCAGCTGACTTTGAAGTTGGTATTGTTTTTTATTTTATGTTTATGTTAAAGCATACGTGTGTAGCCATACTTAGGATACTTTTATAGTAGTATGCAGTATATGTTACGCGAATGAATATATTGTTAGCAATGGTTTAATGATAGTGTATGGTTTTCGACATACTTTGAAATGGATTTGTTATTTAGATGTTTATTTAGGTTTGTTTTTCTTTAAACATAGTTATTAAGTATCTGTTTATTAATTTAGTTATTAATTATTTAACTAGGCACTTTATTGTTTCAGGACAACAACTCTGCAGTGCTTGTAGCAACTTAGGCATCTTATTGTATGACTCCTCCAAATCGCCGTATATCTATGCAATTGCCTTTTGTTCTGCTATCCAGACCTTTCTATACGAGGGTTTGAAGTGATAGCTTTGTCTAACTGTACCTTGTAGTACAGCGATGCTGACGGATGGGTTGGACTTATCATTGGCAGAATGACACGGCAGATGAGGCTGCTGTCCAACTGTCGATGGTCTTGAGACACAGTTGGTGCTAAACACGTGTGCGCTCCTCCAACACTACGGCCTACACACCTCCCTAATGAAATAACACACACATGGTTGGCATTTACACAAAATATAACAATGATAAATGATATTAATTACACCACAGTTAAACGAGGCCTCGCCAATATCCGAAATTCTATCGGAGGGAAATACGGAGACTCCACAGGCATCCAGCTGCATATTATCGGCAAAGAACATGGTAATTTAATCGGTTCGACTCCACTACTCGGTACTAAACACTTCTACGGATGCTGTAATTCTTCATGTCCTGCATCCTTGCATCTATAATCTTAAATATGTGGCCAACCCTAAACTCCACACCACCGTCTAAGTTGTAATCATCTTCACCCGTGTTGGAAAACAGAGTTTTCTCGCACATCGCGTCTAGATCCAACGTCTGATAGTTATTGGGTACAGCTGATAAGGCCGAAATTGGTTACAAGGCAGGAAGAAGATACCGAACTGATACTTCCACTGGCGTCTCGGCTACAAACTCTTCCTCGTTATCATCTTCAGAAGAACCACTATCGTTGCTATTCGCAACATATTACTCGTCGGATTCCTCACCATCCACATCCATGTCTTCC
The DNA here is from genome assembly GCF_059453495.1 of Arachis ipaensis. Classification (NCBI taxonomy): domain Eukaryota; kingdom Viridiplantae; phylum Streptophyta; class Magnoliopsida; order Fabales; family Fabaceae; genus Arachis; species Arachis ipaensis. The sequence continues at coordinate 14,757,503 of NC_142439.1, read as the reverse complement.
ACTGGACTCGCAACGTGTATTAGTGGGGATGTGAGAGGTGGGTCATCCTGTACGAAATCCGAGTGGTCATATTCATTGCCACCAAAATCACCGACCTCCGCAAAAAGCTACATAACTTGTTCCACCATGATTCTCCCATGAATGTCAAACATAAGCCACACATGCTCGTCTCTATGGAGCCAAAACAGACAAAACTAGAAAACTCTATTTCCCATCAGTGCTACTCCACCATTCTTATCTCTTTTCTCTCACTACCACGAACGCTACTCAATATCAGACTCTTCAATTTAGACAAAGAACCAACTCGCCAGGTGCACAATAGAATGAGATTATCACACTCAAATATGATTCTGGTGTCACTATTTCTCATATAAAAATTATGATACACACTTACAACCACATATCTACCACCACTAGACATTTTGGCTTATTTTTCAGAAGAAAAACGGAGGAGATGAAGAAATGAGATGTTTGTAAAGAATACAAAAGGTTGCACATCCTTTTATAGTTGCGAAAAATTTGTCATAATGTATCTCGTTTACACTGTAAACATTATAATTATTTATGTATCTCATTTACGGTGTAAATGAAATAAATACGTCTAGTGTTTTGTACCTTATCTCATTTATAGCATAAATGTGATACGTGCACTCTTATTTTTTTTATACTATAAACGAGATAAGTGATACGGTGTATTTTAGTAAAAATGTTACAAATTGTTTATTTTAGAAAATAAAACGTTTATTTTATTTATTTAAAAAAAAAATCCTTTCTTTCACCTATTTGAAAAAAATAAAAGAAAATCCGGCGTATATGGCCCACTGGACAATAATCCCCTTAAAGGGTAGCAGCATTCTGATGCAAACCATCGTTTTTTTACTATAAATAGAAAAGATTTGAACGTTTTCTTTCACACAGAAAAGCTTTCTCCCGCCAAATGAAGGATCACCAACTCCAAACACCACTGAAGCTCTCTCTCTCTACTCGCTCCGCAGAGAATCACCATGCCAAATCCAAAGTTCCCTCTTCCAAGAAATCTAGTAAGGCACGCCTTGTGAACCCTAATCGCTCGCATTTCCCCCGTTTTCTTCTTCATTTTTCCTTTTCTCACATTCCATTCTTCTGTCTCTTCTCTTTCGAGCCAGATCACCCGCAAGAACTTGAATGCAGAATTCACTTGCGTTTCTGAGGATTCCGTGGACTCCTCACCGATCTCTGAGATCTCCTACCTAAACCACAACGATGATGCTAAGGTAAGTTCGAATCTGAGTATTTCTACCTTTTTTTTTTCTTTTTTATTTAAACGCAAATTTCATAAGCGGTTTTCGTAATTTTTCTGTTCTTTTATCTAATTTAAGTTTTACTTGAAAATATTCTGTGTGTGGTTGTTTTGTGGCTCAACTCTCACTCTTAGATCTGTTTATTTATCGCTAATATTTGTGATAATTTCTGTAATTAGATTCTAATTTAAGCATAGTTCAATGCTTTTATGTGCATAAAATTTTATGATCTTCAATGTAATTTAAGCAGACTTGAAAATTTTTCGGTGTGCATGTTGTGTGTAATTATTTATGTGATACATTTCTTAGATGTGTTGAATTTTCACTAGAGCGATTCTTATTAGGCATATTGCAACTGTTTTGATTCTGACGAAAGGAATACGAACATATAGTGGAGGATTTACCTGATTCAAATTGTTGATAATATATTTGATGTTTCTATTTCAGACCTTATTGGAAGAAACTCCTTCCATGACCTTGCTTCCAACGGATACAACTCTGTCTGAAATTACCAATGATGTAACAGGAAGTGGTTCAACTATTGATGACTGTGAGTTGGATGGTTTCAAGTTCAATTCTGTGGAGGCAGAGATTGCTCTTAATTTCCTCAAAAAATCAAAAGTTCATCTCCTCAAGTCCTCCAATGTTGCTCCGCACTATAGGAAGCTGATTGGTGAAATAATTGAGTATACCATACAGGATCTCAGCACAAAGAACATGCCAGAGGACACAGACTGCTTTAACAAAGTGTCATCAGAAAAAATTCGAACGGTATTTCTATGCTTCTTCGTTTGGATAATTGTCGTGTGGTTTATGCTTTTCTTCAATTCAGGTATTCCAAGTGGAGTGGTGCCGACTTGAATTGTTTCGCTGTGGTTGATATTCATATAGACTGCTCTCACCTAAAATACCAGAATGTGAGACTGCTTTAACAGAATTACCTATCTTTGAGTTTGCTACTCACCACATAATTCCTGGGTACGGATCAGGATGCATTTATTCTTTTGGACCCTTGTCTAGGTTATCGTTTCTTTTAACTTTTTTCTAATACTATAATTCAAGTGTTATTCTCCACTGAAAAAACAGGTGTTATGTTATACATTAGATCCATCAAGATCATGTTTTACTGCAGAAATATTTTAACAGTTTCTAAGCAATTTAATTATGAATTTGTTGCTACCTTTATTTGTTTCATCATGTCTTGACGACGTGCTGTTATCTGATATAGCTTAGGCCATACCCTATAAGCAATATGTATTTAGATATTTAACAAAACTCAGTTAGTCAGAACTTTTTAATACAGTTAGTGGTGGTTAGTTAGTTTGGCAGAGCTGGTAATTCTGTTAGTTATATATGGAAGTTAGTTATGTAAGAACACATGTATATAAGGATAGAATTCTTCCACTAAGCACTATTTATTGAAAAGATCCTCCGACATTCATTGGTTGGAATTTACTTTCCAACCCCTTTGTTTCATGTGATAGTAAAATTTATATTAGATAACCCAGCCAAAACTTTGATTTTGTGCCTCACATTTTAAAGTGTTTCAATTTTTTACTTATGTTTAATTATTAACGATTAGTTATTACTTAATTTTGTACTTATCCTTTCTACACGAGCTATTATATGTACTACTCTTCATATATACTAAGAGGGGTACACTTTATTTTGTAATTTTTTTTTGTTGTCTTATTATTATTATTTTATCGATTTTTAGCAAATCGGAAGTGGTTCGATATCTAGTGGTCTGGGAGCGAAACCTACTCATCTGTGAGTACTAATTTTCTAAAGTGCATCAAAAAATCTTTTCGATGAAATAAAAGAAAAGGAAATCTGAAAGATAAACAAAATAAACTTTGAAAATAAATTGACTGGAATGGAAAGAAATTGCATTGAAGGTAAATAAAGCAATAAATTGCCTTCGACAAGATCAAAGGACTTTGAAATCGAAAATAAAGTGCTAAATCTTAAAAGAAAACAGAAAGAGCAAATTTGCTTGAAAGATAAATTTGTAGAAAAAGTAAAGGTTACAGAAAATGTGAATATAATTTAAAAATAGTGGAAGGAACCCTACAGAAAAAAATGACTCAAATGCAGACTCAGAAAGTCCTTAGGATGTGAGTGTGCTTGAGTGTTTTTCTGAAGCAAAGTTTCAACCCCTTCATTGATCTTTCATCTATTTATAAGAATCTTTGACCAATCAGATTCAAAAGTAACTCCGACGCATGCTAGTCTTCGAATAACTATTCCCGCTCCTTTTGCCTAATATGAGTAACCGCTAAAAATAACCTTCGAAAAACTTTAATTCTTCGACTAAGCACACTGACCAGCTCCTCGACTGAATACGTCGAATAACTCTCGCTTCACATTCCTTGACAAAACCCTTTTCGATACGAGCTTTATTCTTTGAAATACAAACTCTTTAGATCTTGAATATAGTATTTCTCAAAATTCAGTACTTTTGATCAACAAATTGCCCCCTTAGGATTAATGTGTTTTTCGACAACATTTTAAAATGAAACACTTAATTCTATCTTCTCTAACTTTGCCACTATAATCAATTAATTTGTTTTAAATGAAATTTATTAATTTTCATTTATTTGTACCCACTCTGACACGTGCCCCACTATTAACTATTTCTCTTCCTTCCACCACACCTTCTCAAAGAAATTTTTTAATTTCAAAATTTAAAATACGAAATATGAAACGGCAGCACAACTCTTTCATTTTACTTAACAAAATTTTCATTGTTACTCAACATTAACTTTCTGTCTCCCAATTTTCACCTTTCTTTTTAAGCACTTTTTGCCATTTCTGAACCTTTCTACGCAAATTTTTCCCTCCATAAACAAATCAATCATCAGAACTCCCTTCGCGTATTCACCAATGGCTTCTTCTTCTGCTCCAAAAACCTTATCTGCCCAAGACAAAGGCAAAGGTCCCATAACTGAAACCTTTGAACAACTTGATTTGGAGGTTTTGAATCGATTCAATGATATTATCATTGAAGATCCCAAACATCTGCCTAAAGACAAAAGGATTCTTATCCCTTTCACTGTCGATGAGAAAACTTGCTATTTTGTTGATCCTTTACAAACCTTGGAGCATACCAAAAAGAATGCCCATGTCTTTTCCGGTGTTGAAGGAGAAGACTTACTCAATAAGCAAGACCTTTTCATTGCCCCCTTCATTGATCACAAAAAACCTTTCAGAAACAACCCAAAAATCACCACCCGAGGAGCTGACTTTCTTTCCTGGTATCAACGCCTCGAACCATCAAGAGGTGACGCTTGGAAGGCATAAGGTATCTACGACCTTCTTTGTCTCTCCCATTTCACACCTACCAGACACCACTGGATGATTGGGGCTGTGTTGTGTTTCTGGAACAAAACCACTAATAATTTTCATCTTCCTTGCGGAATGGTGGGGCCCATACTATTCGATGTTGCCGCCATTACTGGACTTTCGATAAACTATTCTGAGGCAACATTCGAAACAAAACCAACTCGAACCTGTCAGATAGTTCAAAAGAACTCTTACAATGACTTCATTCATTACCACATGGGTCATGAAAACGATCTTATGACTGTTGAGAAAAGTGTTGCCTTCTTATACTACTGGCTAAATGCTATCATCTTTTGCTCGAGGAGTGTTCAGATGCAGAAATTATTCCTCCCATTGGCTGCCTTCATGAAGGTCACAAATTTAACTTGGCCAAATTGATTTTGAGAAATTTATATGATCAATTAGGGCACCTAGTTGACTGCCTTTGAAACAAATCCTCAATCAATGTGGGTGGTCCCCTTTGGCTTCTACAAATCTGGTTAAATGCTATTTTTGAAAAATTCATGAAGCAAGATGGGGGCAACGTTTCGGAGAAATAACATATTGAAGGCTCTCAATTAGTCCCTTTACAACCGAACTTCAAGGATGCCACTCCGATTGAAGACCTCTTCTGGGCTGTATTTTCACTACTCTTGCAAAAGTTTTCAGAATGAGGATTTTACGTTTATCCATTTTCTACGTTGAAATTGTGGACCACCTTGGTTCGAACGTCGCATTTTTTCCAATGATGATGAAAATCACGTGGCAAGTGCAACTTGGGTAAATTTTCTTGCTGTTTAGGTATTTTCGATAGGAATACCTCAATACAAGAAAGAAATTTAAGGTAACTCTCCATGCTCCCCTTATGTCGCAAGACAAATAGGCTTTTCTCAAGCTATTCCATCGCTTGTCACTCAAAAACACAATGCTCTCTGTCATTTCGAATTCAAATCAAGAAAAGATATCCAAAGATGTCTTGGAGTCAACCAGACACATCGAAGCAACTATTCCCACTTGTCTTATGTTCGTAGTGCCTTCATCACTAAGTCTTTCATCGAGTGGTGGAACAATTACTACTCTCGATACAACCGTATCTTGGATGAGATCAAAGAATCTTCAATAAAAACTCTCCAGGTAATACAACCTAGACAACCAAAACAAAAGGCCCAGAAGATTTCAACCAAAACCTCAAAACCTGTAAAGGTAAACACTTGATCGATTCTTCCTAACGAAATTTGATCATTGTATATATTTTAATACACCTTATATTTACTGTTCGATTTCTGATTTAGAAACAATTATTAAGTGAAAGCACCTCTGACGAGAACCAACAATTATCTCGATCGAATCTTTTTTCCACATCTTTCGATAGTTTAGATTCAGAAGATTCATCGGAGACTTCCTCATTCCTACTTCTCCAACAAAGAAAATCTACTCAGGTACAACTATTTTTCGATTTAAACTTTTCTCATCGATCTCGAATTGTTTTACTCACAAAAATTTCTACCATGACAAAGGTTGTGGAGGCTGCTCGATCCATCCCTTCCTCACCGATTGCATAAATCAGTCTAAAAAAACAAGGAGACCAACATGGATTAGAACTTCAAGAATCGCACTCCTCTATTCCAACAATCATCATGGCTGATCCCATCCAAATTTTCTTCTAACAATTTTCGAAGAACCAAACTTGGTGGATATGAGCCAAGAAAAATCCCCAACTCCTCAAGCTGTAAACACTTCTCCTCCTTCTTCTCCTATTAATGCGGATTTCATTATCAAATCTCCGATTTCACAAACCCTCATTTCACCTGTTCGAGAAACCAGAAAGACTACACATTCTCCACAAAAAATAGCAAGTCCAATAAAACCAACTAAACCATCTTCCTCACAAGGTCCCGAACTTTCGAAAGAGACCCTACTCATTACCCCCGAACTTCAGGATGCTGACTTGGCTAATCTAGTAGCTGTCTTGACTAAAATCACTCAAGAAGAAGAAATTCCTGCCTCGAGTCCAATTACTGAAGGTTTACCAACATCAAATCTTCATGAAAATCTCAACTCCAAAACACTCAAGCAATCAGCTTCTCTTTTTAGGATGTTAACCTACACTGCTGACGAATGGGTTGCACAACATGATTTGAACAGCCTTTTATCTAACATCTTGAGTTCTTCTCTTGAATTCTAGGTTTCACCTGAATTTTCCTCCACAGTGAGAAGATTTACCAGAGTTTCAAACAACTTTTCTATCGCTCAAGACAGAATAAAGGAAGCCAAAGAAAAAACAACAAAGATCAAAACAGAATCAAAAGAAATGGGCGTTGTCTACCAATCGATTCAAAAGTCGTACAAAGAGTTTGACCTAAGAATTGCCCAAGCTACTACCATTCAAGCCTATTTTGACAAGCGAAAAGAAGAACTCAAAAGGGAACTTGCCAGGATTCAGGAGAAAGAAGCTGAATTGGCAGGGCCTTATGCTGCAGCACAACAAAAAAACAAGATCTCTTCAAAGAACTTTGCAAAGTAGAAACTAAATAAGAAGAGATCAACAGAAGATATGACAGGGTATAAAACAAAGAGCATGATGAAGTCGAAGCTTATTCTTCCCTCAATGGTGAAAGAGTTCAACTTTGAATGGAACTCAAGGAGCTATTAGCTCCTCACTTGCCCAAAATTTGATATATTGTTTGAACTGAATTTTTATTTCATCTGTACTTTTCTCTAAATACTACTTTCTATGCATCGATATTGCTTCAAGTATTTTCCATTTATCAATTTCACTATATTGCCAGAATCAATATCTTTAATGCAATATGCATTCCCGGAATACAAATCGATTACCTGAAAATGTCCTTCCCAATTATGGGACCATTTACCGAAAAATTTTGACTTCTTTTCTATTGGTAAAATAACTTTTAAAACTAACTCTCCCATACTAAAGCACTTCTCTTTTACTCAACAATTATAATTTCGAGCAATATTATTCTTCTGATAAATCATATTCTCAAGTGCTAAAATACATTCTTAATTTAAATCATTCAACTCATCATACATCACATTCCAATAATCTTCAATCGGTAAATCGTCTTGCCTCGTTACTTTTAAAGTTTTAAGATTAATCTCTAATGGCAACACTGCATAATGGCCATACACCAATTTATAAGGAGACGTATTCGTCGACCCTCTAGGTGAATTTCGATAAGCCCACAATACTTGGCTTAAAATCTCATGCCAAGTTCGAGGTTTTTGACCGATTTGCTTCTTAATCAAATTGATCAATATTTTATTCGCTGCCTCAACCTGACCATTTGCTTGTGCATAATATGGAGTTGAAGTTATCATAGTAATGTTTCTCGAGGCAGTAAACTTTTTAATACGTTGATCAGTAAACATAGTCCCCTAATCAATACTCAAGGTTTGAGGAATTCCAAATCGATGAATTATGTATTCCTCTATGAAGTCAATAATTTCATTTTGTCTTGCCTCTATTAAAGGAATAGCTTCAACCCACTTTGTAAAATAATCAATTGCCACTAGGATAAATTTATGATTCTTCGATGAAGATGGGTGTATTATTCCAATCAAATCCAAAGCCCATCCTCAAAATAGCCATGGATTAATAATGGAATTATCTCAGAGGCTGAAATCTATTGCATCACTCTGTGTCGTTGGCACTCCTGACATGCTTTCGCATAATCAATACAGTCTTTGATCATAGAGGGCCAATACACTTGATCTCGTCGAAGTACCCATTTCATTTTCATTCCAGCCTAATGGGTACCACATATTCCTCTATGAACTTCTCCAAGAGCAATATCTTTATCCGATTGACTTAAACACCTGGAAAGGCTACCATCGATGCCTTTCTTGTATAACTCATCAGCCATCAATACAAAATTCATTGCTTTTAATTTAATTTTTCAATCCACCCAAATATTGGAATTTTTCAAATATTCAGCAATTGGTTTTCTCCAATCATCATCATTCCATTCGTTTAGAATCAAAGCCTCTCTTTCTTCGATGGGTACCAGAATTTGACGAACTTTTTCCAATTTCTCCAACGTCTCAGGGAGTATTTTATATCTCGATGCAATTTGGGCCAACTCATTAGCAATTTTATTTCGAACCCTTAGAATGCGAACTAGAGACACTTTTCCAAAAGACACTAACAACTCCCATGCTATCGATAAATACTTTTGTAACTTCTCGTTATTGCACTTGAACTCTTTAGATAACTGCTTCAAAACCAATTGGGAATTCCCAAGGATTTGAACATCCAATGCTCCTTTACCAATCAACATTTCTAAACCCAATATCAAGTCCTCATATTTGCGACATTATTCGAACAAGGATATTTTAATCCAAAAAGAAATTCTGATGGGGAACCTTCCGAAGAAATAATCAAAATCCCAACTCCAGTACCATCTTTGTGTTTCGAACCGTCAAAATATAGTTTCCAACAATCGGAAACTACATCGACTATATTTGCCTCCTGGTCATTAAGATTGTTTAGTCGATCGACTAGAAAATCTGCAATGACCTGACTTTTCACAGCCTTGGCTGGCACATATTGCAAATCGAACTTCGTTAAAGCAAGCATTCACTTTCCTAACTGACCTCTTAACATAGGATAAGATAACATATATTTTATCAAATCTGTCTGTGCAATCACTTTCACATTTTTAGCAACCATATAACATTTCAACTTTGTACAAGCATAGTATAAAGTCAAACACAACTTTTCAATAGGAGAATATCTTGTCTCGATATCGGTTAGTACTCTACTTAGATATAAATAGCTCTTTCACATCCATCCTCATCATCCTGAGCCAACATGGATCCAATAGTACTTGTAAATGCTGCAATATACAACTTTAAAGGTTCATGAGAACAGACCGTTGCCATCACTGGTGCTTTGGACAAGTAAGTTTTGACTGATTCAAATTGAGATTCATCTTTAAGCTTAACCAAAGATGCAAAAATTTAAGTTCGGCCAAAAAGTTTTGATATGAACCGTCGAAGGTAATTAACCTTCGCAAGAAAAGATTGTACTTCCTTTTTTGACTTAGGAGGGGGAAAATCTAGAATTGCTTTAGCTTTATTTTGATCAATAGCAATTCCCTTCTTATGAACAATAAACCCCAAAAAATTTTCTGTAGACACACCGAATGCACACCTCAAAGGATTCATTTTTAACCCTTTTTTACGCATTGTGATAAATGCTTGCTTTAAATGATCGAGATGTTGGTTAATCGAATTCGATTTAATCATAACATCATCAATATATACTTCCATGAACTTCTCGATAAACTCATGAAAAATGGTATTCATGGCACGTTGGTACGTTGCACCAGCATTTTTCAAACCAAAAGGCATTACTACCCATTCATATGTCCCTAATGCCCAGGACATCGAAAGGCAATTCTCGATACATCATCCTCCTCGGAAATGAAGATTTGGTTATATCCCGAATAACCATCTATAAAACTTAAGATTTTATTGCCTGCAACAGAATTGATCAACATATCTGCTATGGGCATAAAGTATTCATCTTTTGGAGTAGTATTGTTTAAATCTCGAAAATCAATACATACTCGTAGCTTTCCATTATTTTTCATTACTAGAACAATATTCGATACCCATTCAACATAGTGAGCGGATCGAATGAATTTTGCTTTAATCAATCGCTTAATTTCCTCTTTAATTTTCTGATTGATTTCAGGAGCAAAACCTCGAGGAGTTTGCTTCACTGGTCGAGCAAATGATTTCAATGCTAATCGATGTTCTACAAGAGAATGATCAAGACCAGGCATCTCATGATAATCCCAAACAAAATTTTTATATTCAACTAAAAGTCTTAACAACTTTGTTCAAAATGGTTCATCAAGATTCTTACAAACATAAGTAAGTCGAACATCATCATCAGATCCTAAATTAATTTCTTCAAGAGGATCTTGCGATTCGAAACCCTTTATAACGTCATCATATTTTAGTGAATATTTTTCAAAACCTAAAGGCTCCAAATCATAAATGCAATCAAAGGATAAATCAATAGGCTCATTTGAAATAAAACAAACTTTATTATTAACTAGATCAACAATTGAATCATTTTCAGTACAATGGGATTTGGCTATATCAATAGTAGCTTGATTGATAACACTATCATGAATAGAAAAATAATATGAACTTAAACCATGACTAAATTTGATTGAAAGAATTAAATCTGTCCTACTAATTTAAAATACTGAATTAAAATTCATACATGATTTGACCTCATCAGAAGAATCACCTTTATTTTTAACGGAATGAAAACTACTTATATAATTATTTAAAGTTACAAGGTTATTCGAGACATCTTGTTCATTATCCATGAAGAGATGTCTTCGAACCACCACCTACGCAGATTAACAATCCCAACCAGTTGGAGGAACATCAAGTTGTGGATAATGGAGTCTCACATTCAGACCCTCTGAAGTCAAGAAATAACCTTCACAATTGTATGAGTTGAGCTCCCTATTGACATTTAAAGTCTTTAGTTTATTATTATACACCTTGAAATCAACATGCAGTTGTTCAACATATAAACTCGAATCAGCCTTGATCACTTTGGGTTTTTCTTCATCTATCCACAAAAGAACACTTTGATGCACGGTTGATGGTACAGCTCCAACACCATGGATCCAATTACGTCCCAATAACGCATTATAACTGGCCTTCGATGATACAACCACAAAGACAGTATTTTGATAAGAAGATCCACCTTGCACACAAGAGTCACTAACCCTTTTGCATGAGTAGATACTCCAGTATACTCAGTTACCAAAATGTTGGTTGGGATCAGATCATCATGATGCTTCCCTACCTTCATTAACATTCTTTCTGGCAATAAACTTATTGCCGCTCCTCCATCAATTAAAACCTTATTCACCTTGATTCCACTCATAGAAGTTGTGATATGCAATGGACGAAGATGAAATTTTTGTTTTTCAGTAAGCCTCTGGAAATAGCCTGGTTCATCCTCGTATCGAATGAATGAGAAAACCTCCTCATCTTCTACATCATAGTCTTCACACGGATTCCCTTCATATTCTCCCAGATACTCAGTTGGGATTATCGAAATAGTGCTCACCATCTCATCATCGCCTTCTTCAAAATACTCCTCATCTAAATCAGCATATTTCTCTTTATTAACCTTTGGGGATATCATCACAGCCTTTCCTTTATCAAGTTTGGTAGGAGATCGAATCTCTTTCGAGTATGTTTCCCCATCAGCTGGGAATACTACCCAGGAATGAACAGAAGGAGTTATTCCATTGGCTTCGTCACTCTGAGACACCCTTGGTACTTGACGTCTACCCCTTTCCTCTATGATTTTCTTTGGCTAGACCTCGGAAATAAGGACAACGACCTCGAGGGGGACCTTGATGGCCCCATTGTGGATTACGCTTGTATTAAGCTTCTCTATTACGAAATTTTTGGCAATTTCGTATCCACTGGACACCTAAATCCTGTGAACGGCTCAAAGGTGTAGAAAGATTTCTTTGAGAGACACCAGAGCTCTGTCCCTCTACTCTTCGACTTGGGTGTCTCTGTCGAACATGCTCTTCTTTATGAGCCAATTCTTTCTTCATTCTTTCTTTCTCAAAAATTGCTGCAGCTTTATCATCAAAGACTGCATTACATCGAGGACACTGAGATACATCCCGATATTTCAATTTTTGTTGCATTAAAAACTCCAACAACCTATCACCAACTCCAAGATAAATCGCTCGAACATTAGACTCGAAGTCCCCCAGAGCAGTATCAAAGTCATAAGAGAAACCAACCATATTAACACCAAAATATGGTTAAGCAAAACTAGCTCCAGCATCGAAGGGATCAGAATTAACCTTTATTTCTTTCTTTCCATCATCGATTTCAAGCTTCCCTCCATGATTACTTCTTGTATTAAGTCCCTGAAATAGACACAATTATTATTCGAATGGCTAGTTGCTTGATGAAACTTACAATAAGGTTTTTCCTTTAAATCTTTTATCGAAAGCAAAATCCTGCCTTCTGGCAAGATTATCTGTTTATCTTTAAGCAACATATCAAATATTTGGTCTAATTTTAAAATATCAAAACTATACTTTTTTCCACCCTTATGTTTCAAATCATTCGTTTTATCAACATTCGAAATTTTCTTAAGTAAAAAACAAACATAAGATGGCCCTTTCTTTAATTCAGCCAAATCAACCTCTGTTTCAAAATCAAATTCCTCATCCGAGGACTCCATTGTGACATATGACACTTTCTCTTTTCGAGAAAAAGATTTACTTTTCAATTTTTTCTCATTTTTATACTTTTCTTTTTCTTTTCGCATAATTTCAACCTGGCGTATCCTTTTAGTTAAATGGGCCAAATCAAGTATATGAATATTAAGCAACTTTTGGTGCATATAAAAATCTAACCCCATAATTGCTATCTTTACCACCTCACTCTCTGGGAGAGATACATAAAATCGACTCCTAGCATTTTTTAAACGGATCATATAATCATCAATTGTTTCTCCATCATCACGTTTCAAAGCCACCAGGTCGGTAACTGTTACATTCAACTCCCCTTTATAAAATTGTGAGTAGAAAGCACTCTCCAACTATGCCCAAGTTACCATCGAATTAGGCCTAAGATTTGAAAACCAAGTAAATGCATTCTTTGTCAATGAAGAAGGAAAGAACTTCATTTTCAAATTCTCATCATTGGCCAAGTTACCTATCTCGACTAAATATCGAGTACTATGCTCAGTAGTTGATTCACTAACTTCTCCAGCAAATTTTTTAATTATTTTAGGATTTATTACCCTTCAAGGCACCTCTGCCATTTGAACAACAGCAGAAAAAACAGAAATAAAATAGGGTCTATTCATAAAACCCAGATTGGATCCCACCTTATTGAGTACATCCTCAACAATTCTTGTGACTTGATAATACTCACCGCCCTGATTAGCTCGCAATCGAGCCAACACATCATCAGCATTTTGGCCACGACAAATCATTCGAGGATTTTCTCCGCCTATGAGGGCATCATCATTTTCATTTTTAATCAAATTTTCAATGTCTTCATAGTTTCCTTCCATATTCTGCCTGTCACCCTTATCATAATCCACAATTCGAGCGATCCGCTCTACTTGTCTGGCAACATGCTCAAATTTTGTCTCCTGATCCGCCATCATAGGATTCAAGACTGTAGCCAGTTGTTGTGTTAACAAGTTAACTAAATCATGATGACTCTCATCGACATGTCGAAATGCTGCCATCGAATTGGAAGCATTCGATGTAGAGCCGACATAGTAATCTCGAGAATACTCGGGAAATTGTTGTAATGGTTGAACATTATTCGCTCTAACTGTGCTTCCAAATTGAACTGGAGGAGCAAAACCTGGAGGAAGGCCATAAGGAGGCCAACCAGTAGTTACTGGGGGTTGAGTTTGTAATGTGTTACCACGTGGGCATGTATTACGCCCATTATTCCCTATTTGGGAACTAGTAACCACCACACTTTCATTCAACACACTTCTTTCCGGACGTGAAGTCACATCCGCCAAAAATTGTGCAACTATGGGCATACTGTCACTTGCAGATGAACTACCATTTACATTTGAAACTTCATTTGCCATGCGTACAATTCGTCCACTTCTCAATTGCATACACTATTGCAACACAAAACCATTTGACACAGTTAAACTTTGAAACTGTCCCACTAGGGGTGCCAATTTGTTTTATCAATTTTAGCAAATCGAAAGTGGTTCGATATCTAGTGGTTTAGGAGCGAAACCGACTCTTTTGTGAGTACTAGTTTTCTAAAGTGCATCAAAGAATCTTTTTGATGAAATAAAATAAAAAGAAATCTGAAAGATAAATAAAATAAACTTTGAAAAAAATTGACTGGAATAGAAAGAAATTGCATTGAATGTAAATAAAGCAATAAATTGCCTTCGACAAGATCAAAGGACTTTGAAATCGAAAACAAAGTGCTGAATCTGAAAAGAAAATAGAAAGAGTAAATTTTCTTGAAAGATAAATTTGCAGAAAAAGTAAAGGTTACAAAAAATGTAAATATAATTTAAAAACAATGGAAGAAACCCTACAGAAAAAATGACTCGAATGCAGACTCAGAAAGTCCCTGGGATGTGAGTGTGCGTGCTTGATGTAAGACCTCTAAATTTTTAAAAGTTATTAATTAATTATTTATGATGCATTATATTTGTTTAAGACTATATTTTGGAGATTTTTATATAAAAATTGAGTAAACTCTTATTTTTGACTTAGAGTTCTTATAATTAAAAAAATAGTGAATATTTTATATGCCGTAATTTTAAATATTTGTATTTTTAACTTTATGTTATAAATGAAGGAGAATTAATTTATCTATCTTCAATTTTTATTTAATTAGCATTTAATTGAAACTAATTTACAAATTTATAATTGAAAGGTATTTTAAAGATGGATATTTTATATTTAATTTGATTTTTAATTATTATCCTATCTTTTATTTATTTTATAAAATTACACTACTACACCTAAAATTTTAATAAAATATCTAACCTCACCCTAATTTTATCTAAACCTAATTTTCTACCCTTACCCACGCTAACAGACACACGTCGCACCCTTTCTCACTCATGGTTACCCACTCAACACACACTCAACACCTGAAGAAAAAAAGAAAGAAAAGAAACGAAGAAAAAAGAAAGAAAAGAAGAAGAGGGAAGTGGGGCCGCAGAGAGCAAGGAGAGGGAGAAGAAGGGAAGGCGGCACGGTGGGCGTCACTACCACCGTCACTGCTGCTGCTGACAGAAAAGAGAGGAGATATGAGAAGGAAAGAAGGAGCGCGGGGTTGAGGGAGCAGAGAAGTCGTGTTGCCGCTGCACCGCACCTCACCGCCATCATCGCGTTGTCGTCGGACCTTGGAGGGGGACCGCGCCACCGAGTCGTCGCCGCCGAACCGCCCGCGAGTAACAGAACCGCGAAGAAGAAGAGTGCACGAAGAGAGAGAGGGAGCCGATTCTGCCATCACCGCCACATTCAGCCGCCGTTCCCCGTCGCTGCTCGTGTCGCCGGCGCCGTCCTTGTCTGAACCGTCGGCAGATCCGCCGCTGCTGTAGCTTCTGGCCGCACCTCTGCGTCGCCGGAGCTCCACGCCACCGCTGCCTCCGCCGAAAACCATCTCTGAAGCCTGTTTGCTTGGTAAACTCTAAACCTTGCTTCAGCTTCCTTGTCTATTAAGTCGATTTTCACTGTTAGAGTGGTTGCTTAGGTTGTCTATGTCAGGATATACGGTCACCGTGAGTTTCTCTACCGCCATCCAAGCTGCCACCAAAAGGATCCACCACAGCCTCCTCTGTTCTTGTTTTCAAATCAGAACTGTCCTTTTCCAATTTCAATCTCAATTCTGCTATTTCTGAATATGTAACTCCTCTATCCTTGCTCTGCTCCCATTTTATTCCTCTGCTATGATCTTTTAATTATGACCGCGTATGTCTCTGTTTTAGTTCTGCCAAGGTATGTCTGAGAAATTAAAATTGGTGCTGCTGCCACCGTTTCGGTCACATTAGAATCACTGCTGCTGCCATAAAACAAAAAGGAAAGGGAGTTACTATGTTTAACCTATGTGAATTCAGCTAGTTGAGATAGGGGTTTTCTTAAAATCTATTTTATATTACAGAGTTATGATAAATAGATATCGATGCAAAGAGATTTACTTCTGTAATTATATTTGTCTTATAGATGTGATGGTTTGTTGGACTGAATTACTGGGTGCTTGATTGCGTGAGTGGTGTGTGGTTGTGGATAAAAATCGGTTTGGAATGTCATTTACTTGATTATTAAGAAAGGTGGATTTTCTTGGTTGTAGAGTTTACTTAGTAATATAAATGAAACGATTTTGGAAATAATTTGAGATATGAAAATAAATTGATTCTAGAAGCGATTTGATTGTGAGTTGGTTTGATTTTATGAATGATTTAATATTTGAGCTGATTCGATTTTAAAAAGAGTTTTATTGTTAGAATTGGTTGATTTGAAAATAATTTGACATTGGAACTGGTTCAATTCTGGAAAACGTTTGAGATTTGGAAATGGTTGAGAAAAGGTTTGAGAAATGTTTGGATGGGGCCCGAAAAGGGTGGCAGTGTCCGAGTTTTAGAGGAGATGCTGCCGAAATTTTATAAAATTGAAAGTTTTATTTAAAGTAATTAATTAAAAAGATTTATTTTTAAGCATTATACGTTTTAAGATTGATTTGTCTATCAAAGAAAGAATTTTGTTTTGGAATTGAGATTGTTAATGGACAGAATGAAAAAGGGGATGATGAGGATTTTATTTGAAATATGGCTTTGAAATGAACTTGGAAATGAGATTTGGATTGATGAATAATTATAATGTTGAGAATGTTGAGATGTGAACTTTGAATTATTCACATGGCTTATGAATTTGAAATATCTGAGATACGAGGTTCCCTGGATTAAGTGCCGTGGCTTGCCACCACGTGTACCAGGTTGAAAACTCGATACTCTGTTGACCCTATGACGTAAGTGTGTGACCGGGCACTATATAAATTCCCGGGAATGTTACCCCCATTGAGTAATATTGATTATTTGAGAAAAAGCTATGCATAGACTCTTGGGGATGCACGTCGAGGGACAGTCTAATTACAATTCAAACTTGTCGGGTTGGCTGGATAACCGACAGATGAGCCTCATCAGCCATAGGACATGCATGCATCATATGCATTTGTATGCTTTGCTTGAGTTTGAACTTGTTTTGGTTTGCCTAATTGCTAAACTGTTCGTAACTGATACTTGAACTATTTGCTGTAACTGCTGCCTACTTGTGCTTTCCTTGTCTGCCTTGCCTGTGTTTGTCCTGGCATGCTACATTTGAGATTGAACTTTGGTGCTGAATTAATGACTATGTTGTTTGATTGCGTGGTTGGTTTTTTATTGAGATTTTCTTATAAGAAAGGAAAGGTTTCAGACTTCTGAAAGATTAAACATTGTTTCTTTGAAAAAGTTTCGAACGATTTCTTATTAGTTTTAAAAGATTCATAAGGCAATGATAATCACTGAGCTTGAAAATAGTTTTCTTATTAAATATCTTCTTATGACAACTTTGAAACTCCGTGGTGAGACCGTGTGTTTAGGTTCTCACCTTCTACAGCTTTACCTTTTCAGGAACCGGACGAAGAAGCATTAAGAAGAGTTATATTGCGTTTGGTTTATATGCTGTTGTATTAATTAGATTATTTTCTTCCCTCGTCTTTGTTATTACAAGTTTGTAAGAGGGACAGGAATTGTATGATTTATATGTATAATATATTGAATTATTATGTAAGGAGTCTTGTATATGAATCTATTCCTGTTTTGTATTTTTCTTAAGATAAAGTATTTATCTCTGGTTTTCAAAGAAATCAGTGATATAGTGTCGAATCACAGGCTCCTATTTTATTATTTAGTATGTAAAGTAGTCGTAATACTTCTTCCTATCAGAGTAGCGCAGCCGGAAGCGTGACTTCTGATAGTGAGGGTGTTACACTTGAGCGTTTTTCTGAAGTAAAGTTCTAACCCCTTCTTTATTGATCTTTCTTCTATTTATAAGAATTTTTGACTAATCAGATTCAAAAGTAACTCCCACGCATGCTAGTTTTCGAGTAACTGTTTCTGGTCCTTTTGCCTAACATGAGTAACCGCTAAAAATAACCTTCCAAAAACTTTAATTCTTAGACTAAGCACACCGAACAGCTCCTCGACTAAATACGTCAAATAGCTTCCGCTTCACATTCCTGACAAAATCGTTCTCGATACAAACTTTATTCTTTGAAATACAAACTCTTAAGATCTTGAATGTAGTATTTCTCGAAATTCAATACTTTCGATCAACAATTATTTTGTAAATTAATGCTATTAAAAAAATAACATAAAAATTCATTATACGTACAATCATGCATAAACAGGAGTTCTAATATGGTACACCACAAATATGCGCTAATACATGTTTCATCAATATATTTATGACACCTGGATTAATGAAAGAATTAATTTTAAGAGTAATACTCTAAATAGGTCCCCAAAGATTTGGCAATCCGACAGATTTGTCCCTCAAAAAAATTAACTAGGTCTTGAGTCCCCAAGATTATTAGATATATGCCATATAGGTTCCCAAGCCAGGTTGAACTGGTTAACACGACACTCTCTCTCCTACGTGGAGGTTGTAGGTGTGACGTGTTAGGTAAAGCAACGCACATGATGCTCAGGACACATTAGTCCCTGGACACATGGCTAAAACGACGTCGTTTTGGGACAACACCAAACGACGTCGTTTTGAGTGGACAGATACATCCCCACCTTTATTCTCTGATTCTCCAAACTTCGACGTTTTAAAGTAAAATAGGTTCCTTAAAAATTTTGTTATAAGTCAAAAAGGTCCCTGAATTTAAGTAAGTACCTTGTATTAAAAAAAAACTCCTCCTCTCTCTCTTTCTCTTTATAAAATTACAAGTATCACAAACCCTCACCTAGGTTTTACAAGCTAACCCTTCATATTCTTCACCCTCGTTAATGTTTATCCAATGAGATCTATTAGTCTTCCTCCAATGAAGACCATTATATATATTGATTTTTTCGGATTATTAATGTTCTTTTTAATAATCCTATAACTAAGAACAATTTAGATTAAATTATGAAAGATTCATCTCTCAATATTATAATCACTATCACAATGATAAATCTCTAAATTTAATCAAGGGATAAGTATGATTTCGGTCTCTAACGTAGAGGTCAAAAATCGATTTCGTCCCCAACCTTTTTTTCGCTCCAAAATGGTCCCCCAAGATTTCAATTTGTTTTAAAATCGTCCTTTGGACGAAATACCCTTCTCCCTTCACCCCAAAATCAACCAAAATCAACCACCACCACTACCACCACCAGAACAGAATCCACCACCACCACCAGTATCATCATGGTCATCATCATCATCAGAACTTTCTCCAAAATCAACCAAAAAGCCCAAGTTGAACAAGAAACCCACCACCACCACCACCACCACCACCATCATCATCATCATGAGAAGAACAACAAAACTCAAAACAGAACCCACCACCACCCCCACCATCATCATCAACACCAGAACCCTCCACCACCCCCACCTCAGAAAATTAGAACTCAAAAAATCAGACCAATCAAAACTCAGAACCATCAACAAAATTCAAAACTAAAATTCTTCTTCTTTTATTCTTGCTCTGCTTCTTCATCTTCTTTTAAAAAAATTCAAGCAACATGCACTTTCAACAATAATCAACAAATTTAGTAACAACAATATTCCAAATTCAAGCTAAATTCAGTAGCAACAATATTTCATAAAAAATTCAGAAATTCTACAAAAAATCCAGTTCACAAGAGAAGAAGAAGAAGCGGTGGGCGGTGAGGGCGAGGAGGAAGAGCAGTGGCGAAGAAGAAGAAGAAGAAGAAGAAGAAGAAGAAGAAGAAGAAGAAGAAGCGGCCGGTGAGGGTGAGGAGGAGGAGTAGTGGTGGATCACAGGCGACAGGGCGGCGGTGCGACGGTGCGATGGTACGGCGATATGGCGGTGTGGAGAAGAAGAAGCGGCGGCCAGTGAGGGTGAGGAGGAGGAGCAGTGGCGGATCACAGGCGGCAGGGCGGCGGTGCAACGGTGCGATGGTGCGGCGGTATGACGGTGCGGCTTCCCTTCCCTCCCCCTCCCCCACCCCCACCACCCCTTTCTCGCGCCCAACCCCCCTCCCCTTTCTTTCTCTATATCCCTTTCTTTGCTTTCTTTTTTATTTTTTTTATATTTGTTTTATTTTATAATTTTTTTAATGAGGGGTAGTTTGGTAATAAAAAAAATAAAATTAGTAAAATGGACGATTTTAAAACAAACTGAAATCTTAGGGACCATTTTGTAGCGAAAAAAGGCCGGAGACGAAATCAATTTTTGGTCTCTACGTTGGGGACCAAAATCATACTTATCCCTTTAATCAAGGACTTTATTATATTAATATTTTAATATGATAACAATAACAAATTATTTGACACATGATTAATTGAATTGTGGTCATACTACTTATTCCCAACACATGTGATGTTAGGGTAGATCAAAGATAGTATGTTGTAGGTGTAGTTTAAGTGAGAGTTGTAAATTGGTTACGGATACGTATTTGATAATAACAAAAACAATATAAGTGTTTGAAATTTTTATTCTGTTGTGATGTTGTATTGTGTTTGTTGCTTGGTGACTTTTATTTCATTGACCTATAAAAAATTTTTTTGGACTTGGGTTACCATGACCAGTTGACCACAAGGCAACGTATTAGTATGATCTCACTTTTGCTAACTTGAAATTTGGTTTTCACTAAATTTATGGAGATAAAGAGATTAAAGTTTTGCAAAAGAACAAGATGCTAAATGAGGATACTAACGAATTCTAATTATTTGATTGTAATTGTACTTAAGATTTATCATTTCATGTGCTTGGAACTGCTTATTTTGACATACTTTGGGTAATTTTATCATGATTTCATTTTAATTCTAGTTCTAGTTGCTTAATTCGAGGAGACCAATTTGATATTTATACACTATAAATTCAGGGACCTTTTTGACTTGTAACAAAAATTTTAGGGGACCTATTTGACTTTAAAACGTCGAAGTTTGGAGAATCAGAAAACAAAGGTGGAAACGTATCTGTCCCCTTAAAACGACGTCGTTTGGTGTTATTCCAAAACGACGTCGTTTTAGCCATGTGCCCAAGGACTAAGGTGTCCTGAGCGCCACGCGTGTTACTTTACTTAACACGTCACACCTACAACCTCCACGTAGGAGAGAGAGTATTGTGTTAACCGGTTCAACCTGGTTTGGAGACCTATATGACATATATCTAGTAATTTTGGGAATCCGAAACTTAGTTAATTTTTTTAAGGGACAAATCTGTTGGACCGCCAAATATTTAAAAATCTATTTGGGGTATTACTCTAATTTTAATTTGTCTAGCATGCACATGTTCAGAGCATAGTGAATTAAGCAAGAACGGAATCAACAAAAATCCTTTTAACTTAGTATCAGGATTGCCTTATTTACAGTACGTGAGTCTTGACATTGTCATTTTTGAAAATTGTGATACTACTTGTCTGTGGAATGCTATAAGTTGACGGGATTCGGCGTGTAACGAAGTAGAACAACCTTAGCTATGGCTCAGTGTTCCTAATTTGGTATGACCAAGTTATTTAGATTGGTTGAATTAACAAACAGATCTTCAATTCGAAATGGTTATGAATTTTGTGATATGCATACTGAATCATCGTTATATGCAGAGTTAGACACACACTATTCCATGCTACTTAACTGCTATGGGAGAATAAAAGACTGAGATATTCTAATCAGGCACTGCTTAACAGTAAGATTTTCTTATTTAATACCTTTAGGTACATTATTAATAAAGAATTTTCGTCAGTATTTTAATTTCAATTTGTTTGCATCCTTATGATTTAAGAGTCTTTTTATTGCGCGTTGCTTTAAACCTCATTTAGTATTGTCTTATTGATATCTATAGGTGGGTATTTAGCTTTCTGTTCTGGTATATTGACTCTGGTGCTTCATCCAATGAAGTATCGACAACATTTTGAGCCCCATAATTAGCACTAAGAAGTAAGAATTATTGTTAGTATTGGTTTTAGTTATTAAAGCACACAGAGTGCAAATGGGGCCTTCATGGGAAGCCTGCTCTGAAATACTTAATCAAAAAGCAAGTAGGACGGGACACCATTTTCTGCTTGACTGCTTCCTTCTCACCGGCTAATAATTGAGGATTAAATTGATTAAAATATAGTGTTATGTATGGGACTGTTGTCCGGGTAAATTTATGGGATTAATCTATTTTATCTATTTAAACGAGGAAGTTTTTGTCTATAAAATTAAATTTGTTTAAATTTCGGATTAGACCACAAAAATGGATAGTCCATTTAATATTTTTATATTTTTCAAAAAAAGAAAGTACTTCATCAATTAAAAATGATGTTTGTTTAAGTTTTTGAAGAAAAATAATTTTTTTATTAAAATATTTTTTAAAAAATAAAAAATATAAACAGATAGTCCGTTTAATCCATCAAACTAAATATAAACAGTTAAGACTAAAAAATTATGATTCATAAATAAAATAAATTTAAATGGGTCAACAAATTTAATCAATAAATTAGATTGAACCCGTCTGATCATCCTAACCAATATCTTTCTTTAAATTTTTTTAAAATTTATTTTTATGTATAATAAAACAGAAAACATATATGAAGTTTTGAGAAAATGAAATATATATTCCACTGAACTTTTCTTCTTTTTTCTTATTATGCTACACTCAAACTTGTTGCAATATATTTAGAGGGGATTATATTGAAAATCTGACATAAATTTTATTAACAATATTTTTATCACACACAAAAAAAAGATTATATATGACTTCAGTTTTTGTATAGAAATAGGACAATAGACACTAGCGGCTAGCCGTTGGCCCGTTGCACGGAATGAAAAGAAAAAAAAAAAATTGGGGTGGGGGCTCAATTTCAGTTCAGTCAATAAGCCGATTTAAAGGCAATTGCATGCATCAATACTATTGATCATATTGAATTACTCCTCCAATAAGAGAGATATTCTTATTAGGTGTTCTGAATTTTTATTTTCTTCGAATAATATTAATCAATTAGACAAGAATAATCTATATATTTACTACTTAATAAATAATAGAACAAATAAGATTCTTTGCAAATTAATATGGAATATTGAGTGTTTAGTTTTTCTGTTTTGTATGCAAATTCCAAGAGTGCGAATAAAGTAAAACTCGAGCATTCCAATAAAGAGAGACAATAATGAACCTTCACAGAGATTATTGGGTGATCCTAAAAATAATAATTTAAAAAATGTTTTGATAAATACTACTAGTGTTAGTGTGTGATTATATGCTGTTCTAGCTAGTTATTATTGGTTTAGTATGGTTTAATAGCTATTAGTATATTGTAGGGGATTGTCTTTTTCTTCAACCTAATGACTTTATGATACTGAAATCCATTGGATGCGATTTGAAAGATCGGGTTGGCTCCAACATGCTCCTGGCCGAAAGCTATTTAAATATAAAAAAGAATATAATGCTTGTAATAATACAACACCTAAGAGCAAATGTATAGAAAATTAAATAAACCTAACTATAACTTAATACTGTTTTCGATACTTTATTCGATATTATTTTATACAATTCTAAAACTTATATTATCTTTGTACTATTAAATTTTCTCACAAAATACCCGTTCTGTAAAAGAAATTGTACATGCTCACATATACTCTAATGATTCTGCACACTTTTTTTTTTCCTTTTGTTTTATCTCTATGCCTTTCAATTCGAGTGAACTATCAATCCAGCCCGCTGTTTATTTTTAAGAATGACCCTTCAAATAAAATTGATCTACTTCGGTTTATATTTTTTGATTTCGTCACATAACATGATTTTTATGGGTATTTTTCTGTCAATTCTGAACGAAAAATACTGACGTGTCAGATTCAAAAATAGACAAAGATCTAATTATTTTTAAATTTAAATTGGTTAGGAGTTTATTTGTCCTTATATTTTTTTAAACAATATTTTTTTAAATTATTTTTTATTCATTATATTAATATTCTTTTTTCAATAAATTATTAAATATATAGTATAATAATTACAAACTAATTAATAAATTATTCAAATTTAAAATATTATTTATTATGAAACTAAATAAATAATTCTCAAATATAATTTTTAAATATATAAATAATAAACATTAAAATTCAGTTAATACATTAATAATAATAACCCTATGATATACTATTAGTATTATGATCTAGATAATTTTTCACAATAAAGTAAAAACTAATGAACATATTATTTAATATATAGTAAAATATTTTTGAGTAATAACAAATTTAATTTTTTTATCTCTTTAAACTAAATTAATAATTCTTAGTAGCTATACTCATAGTGTATTTTAGTATAAAGATATCAAATAGAATTATTAATTTAGCTTAAAGAGATAAAAAATTAAATTTGTTATTACTCAAAAATATTTTATTATATATCAAATAATGTGTTCATTAGTTTTCACTTTATTGTGAAAATTATCTAGATCATAATACTAATAGTATATCATAGGGTTATTGTTATTAATGTATTAACCAAATTTTAATGTTTATATTTATATATTTAAAAATTATATTTGAAAATTATTTATTTAGTTTTATAATAAATAATATTTTAAATTTGAATAATTTATTAATTAATTTGTACTTATTATACTATATATATATTTAATAATTTATTGAAAAAAAATATAATGAATAAAAAAATAATTTAAAAAAATATTGTTTAAAGAATTATAAAGACAAATAAACTCCTAACTAATTTAAATTTAGAAACAATTAGACCTATGTTCATTTCTGAACTTGATACGTCAGTATTTTTTGTTCAGAGTTGACGAAAAAATATCCACAGAGACCACATTGTATGACAGAATCAGGAGATAAAGACCAAAGTG
Organism: Arachis ipaensis; assembly: GCF_059453495.1. Taxonomy (NCBI): domain Eukaryota; kingdom Viridiplantae; phylum Streptophyta; class Magnoliopsida; order Fabales; family Fabaceae; genus Arachis; species Arachis ipaensis. The sequence goes on along the minus strand of NC_142439.1, from coordinate 14,732,309 downwards.
GATCAATTTTATTTTAAAGAATCACATTATCATTCCTAAAAATAGATAGAGATCAAATTGGTAGTTCACTCTTTCAATTCAAAACTAGTACTATTCTTCTTTCTACGTAATTATATTGTCTAAACTTCAATTTTGTTTTCTCTACAGAATTTTATTGTACATACATATATATTTAAATTAGTTACATACATATATATTTATTGTAGATACATACATATATATATCTTTTCAATGCAATATATATTCCAATATAAACCTACAATTCCATATCATCAACAAGAAGTTCGACTTAAATTTTCTTAATTAAAAAAATTAATTCATCCTCTTATAATATTATTGAAAGTCTCAATACTTGCTCTACGCTGTTTTTTTTTTTTTACTTCTTTATTTTTGTATTGCTTATTTGAGTTATCAGTAAAAGTATATTGTCATCAAAAGTTCATTACTCTTAATCTCTTTCCTAATCTTTTATTACTTAATTATTTTACACAACACCTAATTAAATCATTTGTCCTAGATGTATTATTGGTTAAGAAAGTATATTTTTTTATTAAAAAAAAAAGCATTACAGTAAATATACTTGAAGCTTAACATTTTATTCTTAGTTAATATCTTATAAAAAATGTTACTAGAAAAACTAAAAATAAAAAAAAGTAAATATTTTAGACCTTAAAATATCAAAGAGCTTCTTTTTTTTTTAATAAAAATTTCTTAATATTTTATTTAACTTTTTCTTTATTATATATGCATATCATGTTGTCAAACCTTTTTAATTGAAAACAGTTTAATTTATTTATTAAGAGATAATAATGAATACATTATAAATATTTAATATACTAAGAGTGAACACCCAATCTGGTCCCTGTCTTTTTTCTCGATAGACATCACGGCCTTTGTCCAAAAAAAAAAGGGACATATCGGTCCCTGTCCCATACTTTTGTGAGACTTCCAAGTCCTTTCGTCATCTCCCCTGACCAAAATAGACAAAACTTGCCTACGTGTCAGTTAAGGTTGCTGAGTTGAAGGTTAATAGTCTGTTAAGTTCCACGTGGCCATTAGAAAATGGACAAGGGTCGATTTGTCCCCCTTTGGTGACCTAAAACTACGTCGTTTTAGTGGTCTGAGACGTTACGTTTTGATTGAATAAGGGAACGTGATGTTGGGGTTTCCATATAAGCCCACTGTGTTGCTTTGATAATTACCAGAAAACCCTAGTAGAGCAAGAGTCTCTCCCTTGTAGTGATCGTTGACCTTCTTGAAGTTGGAGCGATGTGCTGACGGTGTTGAACCATAGTTGAGTATAGAGGAAGACCCATACTAACAATGATAGACGATCTGAGGTGTTATGTCATGAGGAAGATGGCCCTACACAAGAAGAAATAAAAAAATCATACTGAAAAACTAGCCCCAATTTAGCACAAGAGGTTGGAAGAATTGATCAAGCTTAAAGCAAGTAAGTGGAGAGCTATTTGGGCAGGTGATAGTGATAGAGTCCTCTTTGAGGTTCATAGGTAAGGACACAAGGTTGGGGTTAATCCTACTCATGGCCAACTTCAAGAAGGTCAACGATCACTACAAGGGGGAGACTCTTGCTCTACTAGGATTTTCTGGTAATTATCAGAGCAACACAGTGGGCTTATATGGAAACCCCAACATCACGTTCCCTTATTCAATCAAAACGCAACGTCTCAGACCACTAAAACGACGTAGTTTTAGGTCATCAAAGGGGGACAAATCGACCCCTGTCTATTTTCTAATGGCCACGTGGAACTTAACAGACTATTAACCTCCAACTCAGCAACGTTAACTGACACGTAGGCAAGTTTCATCTGTTTTGGTCAGGGGAAATGACGGAAGGACTGGGAAGTCTCACAAAAGTATGGGACAGGGACCGATATGTCCCTTTTTTTTGGACAATGGCCGTGATGTCCATCGAGGAAAAGGACAGGGACCGGGTTGGGTGTTCACCCATATACTAAAATTGGATTTTTTTTTCTAACTAATGAAAGTGAGGTGTCAATTCCTTATGAGTTCATTTTTCCTCCAAAATAAAAATATTATTCTCTTTTCTAAATTTATTTTAGAAAAATATCTTTATTATAATTATATTACAATTAGTATTTAATGAATAATGTATGATTAAACTAATTTAAAAAATATTTTTATTATAATTATATAAAATCAATATTTAAAGCATTATCAACTAATGAAAGTGAGGTGTCAATTTCTCATGAATTCATTTTTTCTCCAAAATAAAAGCACTATTCTCTCTTCTAAATTTATTTTAGAAAAATATCGTTATTATAATTAGCATTTAATGAATAATGCATGATTATACTAATTTAGAAAATATTTTTATTATAATTATATAAAATTAATATCTAATATTAATGCATTATTAAAATAATTACCAATCAAAAATATTTTTAATCATTTTAATTATATTAATACAATTCTAATTCTCATTCATTATGCAATAATTTTATCAATAACAAATTGTTACGTTAATGGTGACTTATTTATAATAATAATAATAATAATAATAATAATAATAATAATAATAATAATAGATATCAATAATTAAATACTTAAATAATTGTCAAACATTATCTACCTAACTTCAACTAGTTAACAAATTTAATTTTATTAGTTGCTATATTTTATTTTCTACATAATTATGTTAATTGTCAATCATTATACAACAAATTAGCATTTAATACATAATTATGTTAATTGTCAATAATTTTTTTATAATTATACATCAAATAAGCATTTAATACATAATTATGTTAATTGTCAATAATTTTAATTTTCAATCATTATAATATAATTTTAAATTAATCGTAATTTTTGACAAGTTGATATTGATGTCTACCTTAAAAAATTAAAACAAAAAATCTATGATTCTAATAGTGATAAAAATGTATATAATATGATAATGGCTTATTCAATCACGGCAAATATATAATGTATAACGTAAATAATAAAAAATTAATTTAATAATAACTAATTTATATAATTATTTTTGTTCTAATAAAGGCTATATATATATATATATATATATATATATATATATATATATATATATATATATATATATATATATATATTTTTTTTTTTTTTTTGTGGTTCGTGAGACTCGATCTGAGAGTCTACTCTTTTTTTTAATTTATTATTTTTCCTTGACTACTTTATAGAATAAGAATACATTCTTCGTTTTTCATCGAAATTGATCATTTTAAGGTACAATTTATAATTTTTTATAGTCTTTTTTATATACTCATTCTATTATATTATTTTTTTGATAATTTAATGATTATTCTTACTCCAACTTATTTTTTCGTCTAATGTTCCAGTGTGATTGTCTTTTGCTGCAATCGTTTACAATGCACTGCATCTATCAAATACAATCTCAAGTTGTATTCACTGATTCGAGTTCTAATTATATGGATGTAAGCGTCCAACGAAAAGGCAGTAAACTCTATTTTACCGAAGGATGGTTGGATCTACTTGTAACACTCTAACTTTTAGCACCTCATGACTGTACTAAAATTGATTCCGTACGAGGTAAGGGGTTTCATTTTAAAATTAATAGTTTTTAATTTAAGAATGTCTAAAAATTTATTGAGTAATTGCAAATAATTTATACGTATTTTGTATGCCTAATTGATGAGAATTGGTTGTGTTGTGATTGTAAATGTTGATAAATTTGACATTGCTTGTTAAATTGAAATATGAATTGAGATTGAATTAAGATTGTGATTGATGCTGGAATTTATAGTTGTGGAAGTGAATAATAATTGATTCTGGTGTTGGTATGATGGTGATTAAGGGTGATGAAAGGTTGATAAACTGCCGAGAAACTATAAAAGTGAGAGAATCCGTAAGGATGGTGAAATCAAATTTTAAGGGGAGGTTCTGTCCGTATTTTTGGCAAAACAAACGAAAAAGAGATTTTGTTTTGAAAACCTGATATATATATATATATATATATATATATATATATATATATATATATATATATATATATATATATATATATATTAAGAAATGATCTTGTATTGGAAATCCGATTTATAAACTTATTATGTTCGAAAAAGATTTGGTTTACATATTTACTCATATTGAGAATTACTCATATTGAGAAAAGGATTTTTGTATTAAGAATTTGATTTATTGGAAGTAATATTTGAGAATTGAAAATGGTTTAGTAGGGATCTTTGAAGGGTGACAAAGTCCGGACTTTAGAGAAAATGCTGTAAAATTTTTTATAAAACTCCGAGACTTGTTTAAAGCGTTATTTAAAAAGAAAATTTAATTTAAGAATAATAATATTCGATTTTTGATTTATCAAAAAAAGTATTATGTTTTAAGTTTAATCCATTGAAAAAGATTTTTATTAAGTTAGGAATTGAGTTCGGTTTATTAAGAAAGTGACTTTTATATTGATTGAAAGTTAAAGAAGTTTGGGTATTTGGAAATTAAAGGTTTTGATGCTAAAATTGAAAGTATATTTATGAGGTGATGTGGAGGTAAGAGTGATTAATTATTTGATGATGCATAGGTATGTGTAATTAAGCGGTGATGTGGAGGTACGTTTAATAATATAGGTGATGTGGAGGTGTGTGTGTATGTATTTGGTGTAGTCCTGAATTTTTCTCTCGCTATTTATTGTCTTTGAATTTCAAAGGGGTAGGACTTGTATTTGAGAATCTTGAAATAAGTCTCTCTCTCTCTCTCTCTCTCTCTCTCTCTCTCTCTCTCTCTCTCTCTCTCTCTCTCTCTCTCTCTCTCTCTCTCTCTCTCTCTCTCTCTCTCTCTCTCTCTCTCTCTCTCTCTCTCTCTCTCTCTCTCTCTCTCTCTCTCTCTCTATATATATATATATATATATATTGTCATGTAAATAAACATATTTTGTGATTAAGAGGTTTCAAGTAAAAGACCTTTCATTTTCTTGATTAAAATTTCAGCTCGTATTTGTGAAGGCTCAATATTAAATAGAATTAGTATAAAATAAAAAGGTTTAGAGTTGAGTAGTGCTCGGACAAAAGTAATACCAATGCGTAAAGGAGAAGGATACAAATATATTTATCATATTAGATTTTTTATTAGAGTTACGAATTTTAAAAAATCAAACTTGAAAGCTTAGAGGTGCCATGGAATCACGTTATTCTCTCTCGGGTTCTCTCTCTTTTATTTTCTTTTAAAGCTCAACTTGGTAATGAATGAAAAGAAAAGAAAGATTAATTAGGAATTGATAGTGTTAAACAAAAATTTGTGGTGGTTAAAATTACATTAGGTGTCAAGGTTATATATATAGGCTCATTTTTTTTTTTTTAATTATTGGAGGCATGTATGTGATGTGCTGTCTTATGAGGGCATAGTGGTGCTAGACCAATTTGTGAGGCAGCTTTTTTTGACTTGTGCTATAGACAAATCGGACCATAGAGTTATGTTTAAAAGAAAATATCATGGATAAATCAGATGGTCCGATTTGGAAGAAAATTTGCAGGAGGAAAATTTTGAAATTTGGAAGAAGCAAATCGGATCGTCCGTGTTGTATGAAACTTTTTTTAATAAAACAAAAATCAAATTGGATGGTTCGAATTGATTATTATATATTTTTTTTGAAATCGGACCGTCCGATTTGTCTGAGAGCACTCACACCGTTCGATTAGTAGCTCTCTAATACCATGTACCTGTAAAGCACGCTGCCTCTCTATATCGCTGTCTTACACCATTACCTTATTCATAATAAAATTAAAAAACGTATATATATACCTATGTGTATTAAAGTCGCGTTTCCATTTTCTTTTCCCTTATATATATATATATATATATGCTTATAAACGTGTTTCAATTTCATAGATATATGTACATGTATATATAAGCCACGTTGTGGCTTTTCTTTTTTTTTTAGTTTTCGAAAAAAATAAATAATAATATAATAAGAATAATATAGTAATAATAATGATAATAATAATAATATAATAACTATAATAACAATAATAATAATAATAATAATTTATATATATATATATATATATATTTTAAATATCTTATTATAATAAAAATTATTTAAAAATTTTAATAAATTTTAAATTTATAAAATATTATAAAATTTAATTTAATTATTTTTAGAAAAAAATAATTTTTTTTAAATAAAATAATAGATCATAATTAACTCATTATTTAATTTTCAAAAATTTAGAGTATTATACTATTCACATATTATGACCAACCTAATGGAATATGGGTAGAGTTAGTTTGATTGGAAGGAGCTATATTTTTTATTGAGGAATTGTTTCTACGGAGTTTTGTAGATCAAGTTCAAGTTCCATCCCCTTCATGCTTTCTACGTCTGCTTGGAAATATTCGAAGTAGAGCATATAATGAGATTGAATTTTCTCAATTTAAGTTCAGTTTTGGTAAATTCGTGTCAAATTCGGATATGCAATTTTAACGATTGATAATATATTCAAATTTTCTTATTTTATACTTTTTGTAATTAAAATAATTTTATAACATATTGTGATTTTTTTTCAGAAATTACCGGCCTTCTTTTGCATCAATGCAATGTCATTGAGGGAAATAAAGACCAGTTTAATTTTTCGATGTGGCAATTCTATACCTTGTCGCATTACATAGATAGCGGATGATGAAGCTTATTTAACAAGGGATGGTCTGAATTTGCACGAATTCTAAATGTTCAAACTTATGATGTTGTTTCAATTGGTTATCGTTACGAAAATGACTCTAATCTATACATGTCTAAAAATTAGAATAGATTAAATATTATTTAAATAATTTAGTTCTAATATTGGTATTTAATTAAATTAGTTTTAGATTAATTTAAATTTAAATTGTTGTCTCAATTTATATATTATAACTATTCTTCTTTAATATGTTATTTTTAAATTTTTGTATATGAAGTTTCTTTCTTTTTTCAATTTTTAAGTTATTTTTATTTTTATTTTTATTTTTATTTGCTCTCAGTATAACTAAGAAAAAAAAAGTTAAGTTAAAAAAATGGTAAATAATAAATATTATTTTTTATATGACAATTATTTTAATGAACTATGTAAAATTATTGTAAACAAATAATAAAATAATTAATAATTGGGGTTACGTATAAATCAACACTAATATTTATTAAAAATTTTACACGTCTAATAATATTTTTAGTTGTGTTTAAATTTTGATAATAAGTTTAACTTACTTATTTTATATAATGAATATATTGGAGATTATATCATTTTTTATAGAATACTAAATTTTTAAACTATATTATTTGACAATTATTTATTTATTTTGTATTATATTTTTTTCTCTTCTTTAACTATTTAAATAATATATATACTGAGAAAGTATTTTCATTAAAAATATTGCCTAATTATATATATATACTAAGTAATAGTAATGTTTTACAATTATTTATCATTTAGAGGATTCATAATTTAAACATATATAGTTCTTCTTTTGTTTAATTTTTCATATCTAATAGCTACTAGTTACAATTCTATCAATAGTATTAACTATGATAGATTATGTGATGAAAAAGTTTGGAAAATAAAGGCAAGAATTATAAGGTTATGAAAAGTTCCGTCTAAATTTGACAAGAGTAAGACGGCTTACATAAAAATGGTTCTAATGAATAATAAGGTTAATTGTTGATTATTTTTCATGATTCTTTTCAAGTAATGTTATGTCCAATTTATAAATATTTATAATAGCTTTATAAGTGCTAATAGCTTTTATATTTAATTTGTTTTACAATGTGAATAAATTCATTGTTCAATCAAGAGTTATTTGGCAAAGATGTTTGAGAATAAACTGATCGAGAGGAGGATCTATGTCTTCTCAAATTTTGTGATTGAGGAATCAACCGAAATTTATCTTCCATCTGCACATGTGTGTAGAATAACTTTTAAGAAGGAGTCACGTATAATAAATACGGTCGATGATCATAAATAAAATTTCTAACAATCATTTCAATTTTTCTGCTCATGCTGATATATTAAAACAAACAAATGAACAATCTAACTTATTAAGCACGTAGTTAATTTGTATCAATCTACACAAAATTATTATTTTTATTTTAAATTTTGCCAAGAAATTATATAATAGTATTATTTTACCGATAACATAAATTTTAACATATAATTTATGCAAATATTTGAAATTGTATTTTTTTAAAGTATATCCTTTTATTAATATATTATTAGTTTTATCATTTAATATAAAATAAATTGATAAAATTTTTTTAATATATAAGTAATTTATTATATTATTCATTTATTTGTCTTTAATTTGATACTTTTAATTTATTTTTTTTAATTAGATGTTATTATTGGACTCTTGATCGAAAAAAGAGAGGTTATATCATGGTCAAAAAAGGGAGAAGTGGCCATTACATTGTAGTTGATCTTCATGATTTGCAGTATGTGAAATTTTAATATTTCATAACGAGATTTTGTTTTGTAACAATTATTTATTCATATACAAATTTTTTTATCTTTTTTCATGATATATTACTATTTATTTCTCTTAATTTTTGCTTTTATTTAGAAATAAGGAAAAATAAGGTGCACAATATGGGATCAATTTGTAACCCAATTACTCAATTATCTACGAGATCACCAAACAACCGAATACATATTTATTCTCCAATTTGTAAAATTTAACAAATGCATTGGTAAGCATGTTGGTTTAACTTTTTATTTAATATATTTATTTATGTTATATCTATAATTATATTATATCTATTTTTACGTATATATCTTTTTAAAAAATACTCTTAATATTAACATATGGTATATTAAATAAATATTTTAAAATTAACTGTAACATATGATAAAAATAAAAATTAAACTAAATAGATATTACAAACACAAACACAGGCACAACCCATTTAACCCAATTCTAAACACAATCACAATAAAGAACTCCCTAACCCACCCATTTAACTGCCTCACCTACTTTCATAAATCTACCTAACAATTTCTCTCTTTTTTTGACCAGGATCATGAAACTTATCATAATTGGGGATCTAACTGTTACCTGTTACAATCAAACCCACAAACAACCCTAAACCCAAATAAGTAAACAAATCTAGCAGCCACTCAACGACATAAAGAACAAATCCGTCGCGCCATCATGTGCTCGCCATTGCCACCCATCCATCACGCTGTCACGTGCTCTCCATTAGAGTAGATTAATAAAAACGATTAATAACCACATTAGAGTTGATACACTTAACACCAGATTAAGAAAAAACGAACAACGCATGACATGTTACTTTTTTATTAATCAAATGATTATAATTCAAATTAATTTTAACAAACAACTTAAAATTATAATTTTAATTTTATCACGTGCATGACACGGATTATTACACTTGTATGTTAGATTATCAAGTGGAGAAATAGATAAATATGAGTAGTGGTGGCAAAACGGGCCGAACCATCGGAACAAGATTTTGAACCTGCTAATTTTTGAAAATCTGCCAAATTCGCACCGTCAAACTGGTGGGGCGGGTTGTAATTTTTCTTTAAAGGATGTTTTGGACTTTTGTTCACTCATAAATATTACATTATAGGATTAGGGTTTCTCTTTACACTCTTTCACACGGACAACACACGTAGAGCCAGAGCCAGAGCTAGAGCCTCCCTCCTCTTGCCCTCTTCAGTCTTTACGTTGACGAGTCGGCGACCTTCCCTTCTCCCCCCGGTGCTCTCTCTCTCTCTCTCTCTCTCTCTCTCTCTGAGTTAGCAACGCAGCGCCGTAGAGCCGCAGTAGCTCAGAGCACTGGTGGCACACTTGGCAACCCCCTCTCTCTCTTGGATCAAAGTCGCCCGGAGCCCAAAAAACACTAAAATTACCGCGGCAATGATGACTCGACTCTTTGTCTCGTAGCCTACTAGTGTCCTTGCATTTTTCTCTGTCACGGCCTCGCCTCTCTCTCCCCCTCACAAGTCACAGTCGCGAAGGCGAAGGCTCTTTCTCTCTCAGTCTAGCAAGTACCAATGGCGGCGATCCCCTCCGTCCAGTTGTCTCTCTCCTCTGCCGTCAACATGCAGTAGCAACCTTTATGTCTCAGTTCAGCCATTAATCATGGCCTAGCCGCAACAACGCTCTCCCAGCCGGCCAACTCCTCACTTAAGCAGTTTTTCTAGGCTCATCTGGTTGAAGCTTTTTTTTTTTTTTATCTTTTATTGTTAAAATGTTACCAAACTAGTTTTGTTGTGGAACGTTTGATTCCATTATAAATGCTAATTTGTCTTTATTTTTTATTTATCCTTAATTCTTTTAATTTCATTCTAGTTCATTTTTTATTTTGTTGTTCTCTGAATTACTGTTTTAATTTTAGATATTGGACTGTATTATATTTAATATAAATTATTTAAAAAAAAAAGAGAAGGCGGGCCAGCCAATCAACCTGCCACTCCATTCTTTAGCAGGGCGGGGTAGAAAGTTTAGCTGATATCACTTTGGCAGGCAGACCAGTCCATTCTATTTTTATAGCGGACTTTAATATGGTCGGGACAGACTTATTCACTTTACCATCCCTATAAAAAATATATAAATAAAATTTTCGATTAATCTGATATTAATAATAAAATAGATATATAAATAAAAAACAATTCTTTAAATATATAAATATTTTTTTATCAAACAAGTCAAGTCAACCCATAGCTTATCATCCGAGCTATTTACACCTTAGTGTATAATAAATAGATGAACTTGTTTCACTAAATCCAATTATAGTTGGTCAAGTGTGTTTAAGCTTTAAACATCTAAATCTTAGTTTTAATTAATCTAAATTATTAACAAGAATATGAAAGGGAAAGGGGGTGTTGTGAGTCCCTATTATATAAGTGTCCCCCACCATTAGTCTCTCCCCTTCAACCTCCATTGAAGGGACACCTCACCCACTCCCTCCATCCTTAGCTTCTTCAACCCCGTTCCTGTTCCCGTTCCCGTTCCGTTCTTCTCTCCACCACCTTCTTCTTTTTTTTCCGTTTTCTTTCGCCCTTTTTCCAATCCAATATAAATTAAATAAATTTCCCCAAATTTCCCTTTTCCTTTAAATAGAAATCTCAAAAACATAGAAGCTTTAACTTCCTCTCTTTCACAAGCACAAACCATGAAACTCAATTCAGAGATGGGTTCATCATCTCTGATCCCAACAGCACTCACCTCTACCCCATCACGTGACTCGCACGTGCACAACCACAACAAGAAGAAAAAGCCTCATTCCAAGAACCACAAACAGAAGAACAACCGCCAAGTCAACAAATGGAAATCCCAAACACAACAAAACCTCTACTCCACCAAACTCCGGCAAGCCCTCGCCGGATCCACCCTCTCGGGCAGCGGTAAGTCCATCCGCGAAACCGCCGACAGAGTTCTTGCCAGCGCCGCAAGAGGTAGAAGCCGGTGGAGCCGCGCCATACTCACGAACCGGCTCAAGCTGAGCTTCATGAAGAACAAGATAAAGAAGAAGAAGAAAAGAGTGGGACCGGTGGTCAGGTCGAGAAGAACAAGAACCCGGTTGAACGTGGTTCGATTGAAGGTAAAGACAGTTCCGGCGGTTCAGAAGAAAGTGAGGTTGTTGGGAAGGTTGGTTCCTGGTTGCAGGAAGGAACCTCTTCCGGTGATTCTAGAAGAAGCCATTGATTATATACCTGCTCTTGAGATGCAGGTTCGCGCCATGACTGCTCTCGCTAACTTGTTGTTAGCAAATTCTTCTTCTCCTTCTTCTTCTTCTTCTCCTTCTTCTTCTTCTTCTTCTTCCTCCGGTCATGCTCCTCCCACCTGAGATTCTCATGATCATCACACCCTCCCCCTTTCAGTTTGTAATTTTTTTTATTTAAAAAATTATTGGTTTCTGTGTCGTGTCGTGTGCGTGTGTGTTAATAACATGTATGTATGTATGTATGTATATGTCTTTTTTTTCTTAAAAAAAATGAAGTAAATGATTAATCTGATAATACTATTTGGCTTGAAATTAAACATGCTTATAAGAATGTTAAATGGGTGACATGAGGTGAGTTAACAACAATTAAAAAATTTGATATATTTAATTAAATTATTATCAGTTTTAATTATTATTTAAAAAAAGAACAACTTTTGCGAGTATTTATTACCATGTTATATGTGATCGTCTTTTCTCAACTTCCTAAACAAGGTGCATGGTAATTACTTTTTGGTTAATTACATAGGTATACATACAAGCTTTTCTGCAATAATAATATATCAATTTAAAAAAAAAAATTATTGAGGTGGGTATGTGTTGAATCTTGGTTATCGATATATCTTGTTATTATTTTGATCTTATTAATTTGTCCCCGTAAAATCTTGTTTTGGTTTTCAATCGCTTGCATCCCATTATTGATTTAGTCAAACACAAATTAAAATCCACTAAGGTGTATTATATTATCTTTTAATGTGATGATGAAGGAAATAAGCTGAGGATTAGTATCTACTAACTTAAATGCATGCTTATCAATTTTTTCCTTAAGCAAAATCAGTTGAAAATGCATGGGTGATGGTGTAAATAACAGTAGGGTTTCTGCTTCAAAATGGGTGCACGGCATCTTCTTAATTTCATGATTGGTCTGATCCTTTGTCGTATGATATATGGTCATAAATTCAATTAATGAGTTTCTGGAACTGAAACTCAAACTGAACAAAACACAAACTACACGCACATGCATGTGATGCGCTTTCTTAGGGAATGAGTGGATTCAATTCTAGCCATTATCATCATGGTACTTATTGGTCATTTTATTACCTCCACTAAATTGCATTCTAGTGTGGCACTGTAGAGGAAGCAAATAAATAGTGTGTGTCACCATAAAAAGATTTCATCATAAGAATGAAAAATACCTAACTCAACGATCTAGATGGAGTTTAATTTCCCATTAAAATTTTAAATTAAGTAAAATATGTCTTTTTTTTTTAATATTTATAATTTAAAAAAAATATTTTTAATATTTTAGACTCGATCAATATTTTGTTTCTAACATTTTTAATGTGTCAAAATTATTTATGTATTTTTTAATTTTGTCTTTAAATAATTTTGATACAAATCCAAAACGTTAGAGATAAATTTAAATAAAAAACGCTAAAAGTATTTTTTACAAAAACTACAAATATTAAAAATAAAAAGCATATTTTATCCTTTAAATTTTATGGATAATTCTTTAAACACCCTTACTAATTATTAATCATTCTTCTAATTCTTCAGTAATGATGCATTCACCGTGATTAGATGTTATAATAATTCTTTCATTCTAAAATTCATCCTCGCTCCTAATTCTTTAAATAAATAAAATTGAGATTTATCATATTTTTAAGACGTGAATTATTTTTTAAAAAAAATAAGAGAAAAATGATGAAATTCCACTAACGTTCTGCCGAAAGTGCCACAAACATCCTTATTGGACAAAATTCAATGGACCCATGTGGGTTTGTCGTCCCCCACCTTAGTTTTTGACCTACTCACTTTTAAGTTTTAACAATTAACATTATTCTATCTATCGGACATGACACTCGCATCTTTAATTTGAAGAGAAATACTGGATATATTAAATAACTAATTTTAACAAGTATACATAATAATTTATCAAAAATAAAATAGATAAATCTATCTTTTTTAAACTTATTGTATGTGATTTATAATATATATTTTTCTTACTTTTATATATATATATATATATATACTTTTTTGAACAATACTTATACAAAGCATTTTAATTTAATTTTAGGGTAAAGTATTAAATTGGTCCTCTACGTTTTGGACGTAATTCTTTTTTTATTCTTAAGGTTTAAAATGTTCTATTTAAATCAAAAATAGTTTTATTTAGCTTTATTGTAGTCCCACCGTGAGATGAAAGTTAAATAATTAACGAAATGTCCTACATGACAGCAGTACAAAAATAAAGTCGATAATTTAGAAAACAAGTACAAGATCCAGAGACACAAAATCAACCATGGATGCATCAATACATTTATTTATCATTTTTCTTACAATTTGAATGAAATATTTTTTGTAGAACTAAAGAGAATGATAAATAAATGTATTGATACATCTACAATTAATTTTGTACCTCTGGAGATTGTATTTATTCTCCAAATTATCGATCTTGTTCTTGCACTGCTGTTATATATGTAAGACATTTCATTAATTATTTAACTTTGACTTCATGGTGCGACTATATTGAAGCTAAATGAAATTTTTTTGGATTCAAATAAAACATTTTAAACCCTAAAGATCAAAACAGAATTACACCTAAACATAAGAACCAATTTAATACTTTACCCTTAATTTTAAGATCTCTTAACATTAAACACTCTCTTTTTTTTTTCTCGATATTTTATACACGCTTGACTCTAAAAGAGACAAACAAAGTTACACCATATGCACATATTACATTCTACAGACTTAAAACAGCAAAAACTAAACTAATTACTAAGACTTAAAATTAAAACTAACACTTAGAGAATATAAAAATAAATAAAAAAAGAAAACAATGAAATGCTCTATAGATTAAAACCGCCACAATAGACCATGAATATTTGTATTTGCCAAAGCCTCAATTACTCCATCATCATCCACTACCAGAAATACGGACATTACCAACGGGAAGATACCTACGAACTAAAAAGAGCGGCAAATTTATATGATCGTGGTAATCACTTGCAACGTCTTGTATTTCCGTGGCCAAATTTTGTAAAATTTTTCGACGATTTTGTTTGTTCGTGGCTAATTTGAGATGAGTTCTCTCAATGACCACAGACTCAATGATTACCGTCGCAAAATCGAACGATTTTCACTTTTAAATTCCGCGTTTAATTTGGTTTTGTCCTCCATCCCTCTCAAAATCTTTTTATGCAGTTTTTTCTTTTTCAAAATTTAAACCGTAACTTAAAGGTAAATTCGATTTATCATGTGCAGGCTTTTTCAATTCTTCAATTGTTGAATTCTTCTCCCTCCTTTTGAGTGCTGCCATGAAAAATTAATAAAGTATGCTAATGGTTTGATTTTAGATGTTGTTGATGATGTACAATTTTCTCACTTCGTATGATCCTTGAATTTGGCCATATCTCTGAATCATGTATTTTTTTACTTAGTATTAGCTATGCGTTGATTTGATTAATTTTTTCTTTTTGATTTAACTGTAGTTTTTTAACGTGGTTGTATTATTCATTACTTGTTACTAAATCAGATTGTAATGTAACAAAAAAGACTAAATTATATACATACAATTTCAATATTTATATTTTAGTTGTTACATTTTTTGTGCGTGTTCTTTTTGGTCAAATGCAGTTTTAGTGTCCAATTTTACCGTATGCATTATTTAGAGACTTTGGTGATAGAATAAAATGATTCAATTAAAAATAAATGTTAAAATTATAAAAAAGAGTACTTATAAAAAGAGTACATATTTATTTTTGATAAAATAGTTCTAACTAATTTTAGAAAGTAAAAGATACTAACTATGATTTTATTAAAATAATAACTAATTTAATTATTCATTATTTAATTACTCACTCTTAATTTATCGCAACATTAATAAACAGAATTTTAACTTTTAAAATTTAGAATATTAGTTTTATAACTATATTTTATTAATTTAATTTAAAAAATAAATTAAAATTATTTTTATGGGAGTTCATTTTTTAATTATGTACAAAAATTTTTTTTCTTCAATTTAAAGGTATCAAATTCTTAAGTTTTAAGTTTATTTATTTTAATTTTTACTGATGCCATTTTTTTTAAATTCAACGAGTAAAAATTTTAAATTCTAATTAATATGTGAAATTTTTGAATATAATTTAAAGTTGTAAATTTTACAATTTGATTTTTTTATTAAAATTAAATTTTACTCTAAATTAAAAAGTTATAGTTAGTTCACTAAACAAAATTCAAATTAACATCTATAATAAGATGAATGAAATTTTGAGCGGCAATGTTAAGCGCAACTTTTATTAAGTAGCCCACTCACCCAGTCTTAACAATAACTTCCTTTCACTATTTCCAAAATCCCTATTTGTTAGCTCCTGCAATTGATTCAAGTTTGATAACATGCAGCCAACCCTTTCGTTAATAACATTTTCTCTCGATCGTAATTTCTTAACTCCTGCACTCAGATCAATTCAGCTAACCTTCAAAGCAATTCGCTCAAGACATTCCTGTTTAGATTCCAGGTACGATCACACCGGACGTTCTGTGAAAGAGCAGGGACCATGATTTGCAGTTCGAGTACCGTCAGTTTGAGTCGCCGAAGAAGCAAGCAAAATCGGTGGAATCAGAATTCTATATGTAAACCCGAATCGCGAAGAAGATTTTCATGATATCATTTTGTTTTTTATATTTCTTTTAGTCAACAATGAAAGTTAATTTTAGACTTTTTTTTTTTTTTTTTATTCCAACATGCATTCTTTCTTTTGTTACTGGTTGTAGATAGATTCTAAATCACCAATTGGCATTTTGAAAGATGTTATGCAACTGACAATTGAAGGCCGCAAAGCAGCTGCAAATTACATACTAAAAGTAAGTATTGTACCTTAATTTTTTATCATCTTCGAAGGAGTCAAATCATGACCTATTAATTTTTTAGCTTAATTCTTGATCTCTATTTTGCTTAACAGATTTTATTGGAGTACACAAAGCAACTGGAGTATCGACAGGGTGTATAATTCAGTGGTGTATAATTTAGTGGCAGAAGTTATGTGTATTTTTTACTATTTATCTGGAAATATTTTTACATGTGGATTGTCTGTGTAACAAGAAATGGAGAGCTTGATAAATTCATTATTTTGATACTTTCAAGATTTGTATCATTTTAGCAAAGTTTGATATTTATTTTGTAATAGTTTTATTTGAATATTTTTTTAACATTAAATCCATTAATCTAGGATATTTGCTTTTCAATACTAAGTATTTGTTAATTTTATATTTTTATACTATGGATAATACGTATAGGAATGTGATTAATTTTTTTAATATTATATGATGTAATTTTATATTAAAGAGCATTTTTATTATGATATTTTTTTTTAATTTAACTTCTATCATTAGCCATGGAAAAAAGTATGGCAAAAAAGCCCGGCCTGGTCAATTTTGTCACAGGTAAATGTTTTATTTTGCCACGGAAAAAAGTGTGTCTAAACGTGCTAAAGTTGTGGCTAACCAAATGTCTCAACGGGTGTTAAAGCCGTGGCTATTGGAGTAAAAAGCGTGGCTAACTAAAAACGCGTCTTCCTCCCTAGCCACGGATGTTCATTTGTTGCAAAAGCATAATTACCACAGTTTTTTTGGAGTTTAGCCACGGATTTTTCCATGGCTAAACCCCTTCTTTTTGGTAGTGATCGTTGGAAATACCAAGATCCCATGTTCTTTTAGTCCCACCCCCTTAGAGCCAAAATTGAGTTGTGAGAATTGGTGATGTCGTGATCAACTATACTATCATTGTTGTTAACTGTTAAGAGCTACATTGGAACTATAATATTTTCTTTTTCATTATTACTATTATCTAAATAGTTTTTAAAAAACCTCTTAAAATGATCATATCCTCTTTTTCTTTGTCTTAATTAAGTTCTTAACTAACACTCCTTTCATTCCCACCACATCTCACACCACATACACCATCCCTCAAACCTTCACTTCTATATGTTGATAAGGATGATAAAGAGAGATCTTAGTTATGAGTAATGATGAGCAATGATAATGATCGTATAAAAAAATATATATATTAAAAATAATATATATAGTTATAAGAGCAAAAATACTTTCAAAAACTTTAAAGGGGGTAGGTCATGTAATTTCATGTTCTGTCTCTTCCTTCTCTTTACAGCCCCATCATTTATAGTTTTATACTATATATTCTACATCTCTTCCAGAACTTGTTTGAAAAGATATACATTGCTTTAGGTTTATTCGCCAAAATTTAGGTATTAGTGGGAATAAAAGTGACGTATATGAAAGTAGTAAAGTTTAATCATATGATAGAACATAGAAGTATACGTATAATGATAAAGTGAAGTTCGTATAAAACTTTTTAAATTTCTTTCTTTGAAGGCCATCTCTCTTTATTATTATTTTAGTGAGAAAAAGATTAAAAAAAAAAAAAAATAGGTTCGTTCTTTTAATTAGTATTTTCTCCAAAAGTAAAACCTTAAGTTTTTTTTTTTTTAAATATTAGAAGGTTATTAAGATTTATTATTTTTGGTCAATAATTAGTTTTTAATGTTTAAAAGTGTGGACTAAAATTATATTATTAGATCACTAGACTAAAAGAATTAAATTAATGACTAAAAGTGATGATAAAAAATAATAAATTTTGATAACTCTTTTTCTTTTTATTTAGAGAACTATAATGTGTTTTTATCCTATACTACATAGAAGAAGTATTTTTATTTGATATAAAAATTAAAATAATACTTTCATCTTTAATGACTATAATTTTTTAAAATATCTTTTACAATATAATTTTTTTATTACCTAATAATGTGTATATATATTGGTTTCATTATTTAATTAATTAATTTGTCTATATATATATCCTCTTTTTTTTTTCTTCCGATTAGATAGGCCACAAGAAGCCGGTATTAGAAAAGACAGACCATATAAATATAGAGTTTGATTAAAGAGAAAGAAAATGAAAGAATATGACATAATTAAAATTGAAAACTGAAATATTTGAATAGTTTTTAAAAGCTTAATATATATGCGGTTGATTTTATATAATTTATATTACGCTTTTTATTTTTAGTGTTGGGGTTGTAGCGATGTTTTTTAATAATGTAAAAATTTAGTGTTTTCTTTTATGAATACTATAAATTTAAGGATCAAATTTATGATCGTTAATTTTTTTTTTTGGATACACAACTTAGATTTGTGGTTTTTATTTATTTATTTATTTTTAAAAAATATAAATCTGAGAATCAGATTTGTATTGTAATGTTAAAATTTTTTTAAAACATATAAATTAGATTTTTCGATTTGCTGGATAATAAAAGAAATGATCTCACCATAAATTAGACATTTCGATTTGTGCATTATAAAAATTACTTTCCAATTTTTTAAATTTGAGAATCTAATTTATTATTTAAAATAAAAAATTTTAAATGTATATAAAAAAATACACTAATTAGCCAACTCCAAATCAGCCAAAAATGAAACAACTTAATTAATTATAAATATAGTAATTTAATTTTATTTATTTATGATTTAAAATATTGGTTATTAAATGTTTCACCACATTTAAATTAGGAGGAGATACGTTCGGTGTCATTGCAACGTGAATCACGGAAACTGATTCAATTAGCTTCTGTCTCTTCACTCTCTTTCTCTCTCCAAATGTCTAAAACATGATAAATAAGAAAATAGATTCAGAACCATCCAATTTACAAAGAAAAGAAATATCCTAATGCCTAGTATAAACACCATCCACGTAAAACTTTTAGATTCACCCAGAGACATTTGGCTGGTTTTTTGCTGGAACCATGGTAGCATTATTGTTAACTATAATACTGAATTACACATAATTTTCTTTTATTTTTAAAAAAATTAGGTGGCCCTTTGAGGTAGGGCAATGGATCCTCTAATTGGATGGTAGGGTACACACTTTTATGTCCTCTCTGTTTTGGGACTGAGTCTTAGACAAGAAACAACCTCTCTCACTTTCGGTAGGCAGTACTGAGTTATACACACACGAGTGCCTCAGTTTCATCGCTTTCAATAGTAGTAACCTCTAAACTACTAACCCTCATTCCCAATCCCCATATATATTATGATCAAAAACTATATATATAATATGGCAACAATGTATATAATAGTTAAGGACTTAAGGGTATTGGGCTGCTAATTCAATTCACTAGCAAAAAAGCAATTCAATGATTGAAGTATAGGACTAGGACCACACATATATTTATATATAACGTTTGTACATTTGCCATATGTTATGTATGTATATGCTGCCTTTAAAGTTTTTCACATGGGATGGTGCTAGCATTAAACATTTATTTCAATTTTTTCAATGCATCTAGTGACCTGTTAAATATATAATTATTTATTAAATTTTTAGAAGAGATAATTTATGATATAATGTTAAAACTACTTTTATAAAATTATGATAAAAAAATCTAAAATTTGATCATTATTTTTATAAATTGTTGTATTATTCATAATTCAAATCAACAGAAATTTTGTGAAGAAATGTTTAGGATTTTATTTATAACTATTTAGTATTTATGTATTTCCATATCATTATTTAAATTTTGAGAAATTCTTCACATACAAGCGTTTTTTTATACAAGTCTTTATAAGTGTCCCTTCTTCTTCTTCTTGCGCACGTTCTTCTTCCTCTTCCTCTTCTTCTTCTTCTTTTCTTTCGTTTCTTGCTTCTCTTTCTCCTTCTTCAACCATTACTGCATGTTTTCACTGCATCTTCTTCTTCTTCTTGCTGCACGTTCTTCTTCCTCTTCCTCCTCTTCTTCTTCTTCTTTTCTTTCGTTTCTTGTCTTCTGATCTCTTTCTCCTTCTTCAACCGTTACTGCATGTTTTCACTGCACCTTCTTCTTCTTCTTGCTGCACATTCTCCTTCCTCTTTTCTTTCATTTCTTGCCTTCTCTTTCTCCTTCTTCATTTACGTGCTTTTCTCTTTGTTTTCTTTCTTCGTTATTCTCGATTTTCATTGTTTTTTGACATCAAGCTTTGAAATCGTTTTTGAAGAAGAAGAAGCAGCAGAAGATGAGGAGGAGAAAGAGAAAGAGTTCTAAATTATGCATAAGGTGTACTTCAACGAATTTTGGGTGTATTTCTTAAATTCTTTGGGTGTAGTTTTTGTAATCCTTTGGGTGTATTTCTGTAATCCTTTGGGTGTATTTCTATAATCGTTTGGGTGAATTCCTGTAATCGTTTGAGTGTATTTCTGTAATCCTTTGGGTGTATTTCTGAAATTCTATTATCTTCAAATTTGGCAAGAAACTCGTTTTCATGGAGGAAGAAGAAGAAGAGTCGTTTATAATGCATGGTGAGTAGCGCGCTTTGGAAACAGAAAGTGGTTGAATAACGTGCATTTATTTACTCTTGAATGTGGGAGTGTAATGCGTGTTTTTTGTTGGGCTTGTGCCAACTTGTAAGACTTATAAGCCAAAAAGACTTGTATGTGTAACAAGCCTCGTAAATTTTTAGAAGAGAGAATTTTATATATAGCAATTTCAATATACTCCTTGATATATCTCCTATCAGTTTACATTTATCGTATATAGGAACTAGGAGATAATTTTGATCAAATTAGAAATTTCTATGTTACTTATTATGGTAGGACGACTAATTCATTTAGCAAAAAGTCTCTTTTTATTAAAAAAAATCAAGCTGGTTATTTTATTTAGAAAGAATAAGAGCATAGACCACTTGATTTAATCCAATTAGATCTATGTGGAAATTGAGTTTCTCTTTAAATTTTTTAAGAAAAAATATCATGAAAGATGACCCAATTTGAGGATTATATATGCCAAACTCTAAAATACATACAAAAGAAGGAGGATCAAATGGGATTTTGATAAAGACTTAATAATTAAATAACTAAAATAGGTGGTCTTGGTTGTATTGGATCTGTCCATATATCACATATTACTATATATATAAGTATATTAAAATTAAAGAAGGACCATTTTCAAAATAAAAATTAAAAAAGACAATGGTCAATTTGGCCTTTAGCCTAATGAATGTGGTGTATCCAGCTCCGAACACAAATGTTACTATCACAGCAAAATCAGATTCATGAAAGGGAAAAGTGAATAAGAAATTAACAAAAAAAAAAAATAGTAATAATAAAAATATTATTATTCCCCCTTAATTTGTGTTTGTCCTCTAGTTTGTTGGTTCATGCGCTTCTCCCTAAAATGTTTGTTCTGACAAAGATAGATACTCTCGACTAGTTATCTAAGAATGGACCAATGGTAAATTCCCCATTGTCTTTCTGAGGCTATGTGTTATTCTCTTTTGGGGTTTCATAAATTGCTTTTCCATGATATTTCTAATTACACTGCTGTAAAGGAAAAGGACATTTCAGGGCTCTTGCCGTGTTGCAACTTGCAATACTGCTGATAAAGAAATTTTATTCCTATTTCGTTCATGCTAAAATAATATAATATGTTTGATTAACAAGAAAGAAACCTCACAAATTAGCAAACATCCTTTCAAGTATCAAAATAATGGCTTTCATAGTTTCATTTATACCAATTATTCGATCATCGTTTTACAAACTTATTATCAAATTATCCGTCTTTTCATCAAATTATTTATTTACAGATATACTACACGCCAAGCATTTTATTACCAAGTTTAATCAAATTTTATTATAAGCATCATCATCTTAGAAATTATTGAGTACAAAATCTTTGGAGCACAATACAAGAAGAGGAGTGTTAGGGCCAGTAATTTTTGTGTTTTGTAATTATCAATTGGCCATTAATAATGTTTTTAATGGTATGAGATTACATCCAATGGTGGAAAATCACTCACTTTTCTTTTGATGGTTAAATGTTGATCACAAAATACAAAAATTGCTGGCTCCCTAGACTTTCTCATACAAAAATTGTGATAATCAGCACAAATTTTTAAAAGATCACGTACTTAAAACATTAACTCATTCAAAAAAAAGAAAAAAGCAGAGAAATTAAAAAAAAAATCGTAGAAAAAAAAACCGTCAAAAGATAGTTACATATAGTAGTCTATTTAGTGGCACGTAAATGTCAATTAGATTATACCAACTTAGTTAAGTAATTAACTTGATTGTAGAGCATTATTATAAAATAATATATGATTCATGATTTGTAAATATGATATTTGTAAAAGGGTAGACTCATGCATACTTTATAAGTGGGTGGAAAGTCAGGTGAAGTTGATACCTAAGAGCCGTTAGATGATTTGACTAATTTGACTAAATTTTCATCCAACAGCTGTCAGATATCAACTTCACTTCACGTAAAGTCGACTTCACTCGAGTTTTCACTTTTCACCTTACAAGGGTGAAATCAAATCTCACTGCCTATGCAAGGCTCGTTGATAATGTATATTACTACTACTATATATTAAATGATTATCCACACCAATGTACTGTGTATATACTACTACTAACTAATCCGAAATTAACAGAAATTAATCTGGAAATTAAAGTGGTTGATCATTAAGCAAAGTGTCAAAGCAAACTGAAAGCACCAACTACTCTTGGAAACGTAATGATAATCAAGTAGGAATATACCGCACCACAAACCAAAGCATCAAATTATTATTATTGGTGTATGCTTATTGCTTATGGCATACAACGGTGTCTCAAAGCAATTGCATAGTAGTTAAATGAAATAAGTACCTTAGTTTTTCGCTTTATGACTGCGCTACTACACTAAGTCACTAACTACATTATAAAATAAAGGTGAGTGATGATAGCTTTAAGTAGAACATATCTATAGATTAAAGAATAGATTGCGTAACCATTTTGTTTTATCTTATAATTGTGTTTGTAAATTTAGGTATAAGTAAGGGTGGTGGTGATGAAGATGAGAAATCTTTGTCTCAGGTAACTGAAACATTAAGGTTCTTCATTGCTTTATATTGATGGTTATCTTTTACTTCTTTTCTTTTTATATATGTAGTATATATCTATAGGTAAGTTGTAAAAGTGCACATGAAAAGAAAAGAAGGATATAGAAAAATAGAAAGTGAAAGCTATTTTTTACCCTTAAAAAGGTTGTGTGAGAAACAAAAAAGAAATTTAAATGGAGAAAAAAGTGAATCCCTTTGATTCTCCATTCTAAAGTGGAGTATTACGTGAGAATGAGATCCAAAGAAAATCTACTATAAAAGAACTGAAAATCTGATGAAAGTGTAATTAATAAACATGAAGTTTTAGCAGAAATTATTTTTAATATGGAAATAGAAATGGTATTTTGGTTTAATATTGATATTTAAAGTGTATTACAGTATTGTGGAATTCATTCAACACGCTCCCACATGTTGGCTAATATGTTGCCACGTGTCTAACACGCCTCCACGTGTTGGCCAGGATGCTGCCACGTGTCCAACACGTCCCCCGTGGTGCAACACGTCCCCTGCGTGTTACCCTTCTACCTGACACCTCCATCCATACATAAATACACTAGGTTCACCCATTCCCAGTCAATACACTACCCTAAACCCCATAACTAAATTTTTGAGCCAAGTTTTAGGTCTATTTTACTAAAAATAATTTACTTTTGTTAATAAGTATTTCAAAGATAATCTACTATTACTGTAAGAATAATTAACCTTATTAATATTCTTTTCTAGAGGTTTATATTAGCTTGACTCGAATAATTTAATCTTAATTAATATAGTTATGAATGATATATGTGCAAAGAGTACTATTTAATTATTTCCCCTATTTGGCGGAGTAATCTAACAGGGAATGGGAATAATCCAATATATATACATTATACATACATACACACTTTAAATTCCATGTATGTAAAAAATACTCATCAATAATTACCATTATCTTTTGTTTTTCTCAAGTTTCATGGACCTGCTAGCTAATATCTTTGCAAGATTGTATTAGAATGATGAAAATACTCCTATTGCTGTTATAAAATGAAAGATACAAAAGAAAAAAGACAGGTCAGTCACAAATATTATAAAGTCGTATTTGCATGTGCTATGTTAAAGAGCAGAAGAGACATGACAAACAAAGTGGTAAAACCGGTCGAAGTTCATCGAATGACTCATTTAATTCGTCAAACAAAATTAGACATAAAAATTAAGATAGCCAAAAAAACCTGTCTTACTCGCACTTTTATTTACAAAAGAATAGTAATATTATATGATAAATAAATATTATTATTTTTTTTCAGTACTTAATTAATAATAATTTATATTTATATTTATAGATATTTTATACATAAAAAATATATAATTTATATTTATATTTTTAAAAATTTTGTATATATAAATTAATATTTTTTAAAATTTATACTCATAAATTAATAAAATTTATTTATTAAAAATAATTTAGTATTTATACTAATTAAATAATGACAAAAAATTACTACAAATTATTGATTCCCAAAAGTTTTTTTTATAAAATTCACCAGAGAAAATACTCAGTTTGGTTTCTGAAGTTATACTCAAATTTTAATTTAGTCTTTAAAATTTTAATTGTTTCAATTTAGTCTCTGAACTTTTCAAATTTTAATCATGTTAGTCCCTACAATAGCTTTCGTCAAAGAGTCAATTGAAAAGTTTAAAAATTAAATGGAGGCAATTGAAACTTTAAAGATTAAATTAAGGCTTGAGTGTAACTTTAGAAATCCAACTGAATATTTTCTCATTTTACAAAAAGAAAAAATCCAGACTAAGCTTGATTCAATCTATTCTCACTCACTTAATAATATATGGGATTTATTAGGTAGACAATGACTTTTGTGAACAATGTGAACAATGAGCTTTAAAATTGACCAAATAAAATAAAAAAATACTCCACTTTTAAATTACCTCATAAATTCTAACATTAGAATAACCATTCGAACACCTAGTAAATTGAACATCCGACGTATCCATTGTTTACATTATATTTCTCACTATTTCTTTGCTTCAATATCTAATCTCTCACGCTTTATCTCAGTCCTCAAATTTTCAAAGCTTTGTCTAATTTTAACACAACAAAATATAACAAATAATAAAAAAAATATAATAGAAAATAAAAAAAAAACAAAAAATAAAACAAATTATAACAGAAAAAAAATAAAAAATAAAAAATAAAATAACCCTAATTTATACAAAAGTTGCGACGATGAAGGTGCATAATGGCGGTGGAAGGCGATGGCAACAACAGAGTGGAAGGGAGGAGAGGATGAGAATGAGGGAAGAGAGGGGGTTTTGCGAACCTGGCCGAAAGGGGGGAAGAGAGGAAGGAGGATTTGGACGGTTTGTGAGGAGTGAAGTGTTCTACGAATAGAAAGGAGAGGGTGGAGGCGGTAGGGGTGTGCATGGGCCAGGTAAAATGGGTTTGATGTGACCCAAATTCGACCCGAAATATATACCGGGCCTATTTGTTAGACCCGAATCCAACCCTAGACCTGATGAAACCTATACACTTTCGGGCCACGATTATACCGGGTAAAAACTGGGTGAAAACCGGGCCGTTAACATTATATTACCTTGATACCTTCTTGTAAGTTAGCATGTAAAAATATCCAAATTTTCAAGACTCCAACCATTATTTAACATGGTAAAATTCACTTAGAAAAATATAATAAGAACTAACTCTTCTCTAAAATTAAAGTATAACCATAATCAATACTAATATTGCCTAATAACACCAAATATTTAAATCAATACAAATAACACAAGATTATGCATTAGTCTAAAATCTTATGCATTTCAAACATAAAACATTAACTTATAGTCTTATATATAATGACTAATAACATAAAATATTAATTGTGTATGATGACCGGGTCACCGAACCGATTTTGGGTGACCCGAGCTATGGCTCGGACCCGACCCGAAATAATGACCGAGTCTACTTTTGAGACCCATACCTGGTCATAGACCCGATGAAATCACATCAAATTAGTCTCTAAAGTATTCGAGATCAGACCGGATCTTCGAGCCGGACCGGACCATACACACCCCTAGGAGGCGGTATTAGATTTGAGTTCTTGTTGGATTTGGTGTTCTATTAATCTAAATACTAAATGAAACACAACGTTTTTGCATTATCGTAGATATGATAAATGTTTATCATTTTTGTCAAAATAAATTTTCATTTATCGTCAAATTTGTCCACGGTAATTTTACCACCATTTTAAAAGTCTTTGTGGCACTATATTTAGTCAAATTTAGTAATGGATTTTTAAATTTAACGATAATGGACACCAAATTTGATTAAATTTCTATTAAATTTGATGGTAGTATCGATAGATAAATTTGATGATAAATACGATAATTTAAAATGTCACTACAAAAAAAACATTGAATCCTGTTAAATTTATCGTTAGATTTAATATCAAATTTACTAGCAGATTTGACAATAAATTTGTTGGATAAAAGTTATCGATAGATTCTATTTTTTGACAATAAATTTTTCTGTAATACTTAAAAAAAAGAGATAAATTGGCACGATCATTACCGTCAGAATTATCAGCGTATTTTATCCGCCAACAAAGTCTAATTAATGGAACGCTGTGTTTTGGTCACGCGCAATACATTACCGTCAGATTTATCTGCCGGTAAATCCAACTATAATTTTACCCTAAATTGGAATCGCGTCTCTCCCTTCATTTTGAAAGACCCACACTCTCTAGACATATCCCCCCCCCCTCTCTCCCCCTCTCTGCATCTCTCTTTAGTCACACTCTCCACAACGCCAAAACACCCCCATTCCCACTCTCCCAGCGTCCGAATCTCTTTTCACTCTCTCAGCCTTTCATAGCGATGAAACTCCTCCCTCTTCTCCACTGTCGACGCCACCCTAGAGCACCCTGACTTGCACACCGCAACAAAGCGACAGTTTCCTCTTCCTCCCCCTTCTTTGAAGCGCTTCTCTCTCCGTCCTCCTCCATGACGCCATGCACCAGCAGCCATCGTCGTCCTTCACGCACCAACAGCCGTTATCGTTTTCTATATGCAGTCGCATAAGCTAGACGATATTCAATTTAGGATTTTTTAATTTTGTTTTGATTTAGGATTTTTTTTATTCTGTTTTGATTTAGATTTTTTTTATTTTGTTTTAATTTAGGATTTTTTTAGTTCTAGTTTGATTTAGGATTTTTTTTAAATTCTATTTTGATGATTTTGTGTTTGAAATTTTGTTTATGATTCTAATTTTAAGTTCTGTTTTGATGATTTTGTGTTTAAATTTTATGTTTATTATTCTGATTTTTAATTCTATTTTTAAGATTTTGTTTCAATAATTCTGTTTTGATTTAGGTTTTTTTTAATTCTCTTTTGCTTTAGGATTTTTTAATTCTGTTTTGATTTAAGTTTTTCTTTTAATTCTGTTTTGATGATTCTATGTTTAAAATTTTATTTATGATTCTAATTTTGAATTCTGTTTTGATGATTTTCTGTTTCAAATTTTGTGTTTATTATTTTGATTTTTAACTCTATTTTTATGATTTTGTTTCAATTATGTGATAATTATGCAGTTTGATATCAGTTTAAGTGAGAACATTGGCGATACAGAAGGAGCAATAAGACCTGGTATAGCTCATCGAATGAAACTACAAGTGTAAGATCCCTATTTAAATTGTTTTGATTTCTGTTTTGGTGTTGTTTGAGTTAATTATTTTTTGAGTTAATTAGTTGATTGTTGTTAATTATCTGAGTTAATATTAACTTATTTATTTTTTGAGTTAATTATTGACTTATTGTTTGTTGTTGTTAATTTTTTAAATTTATTTATCTGAGTTAATTATTTTTTGAGTGAACTAATGTTGTATTTTTTTACTTATTAGTTTAAAAATGATTGAATTTAAATATTTAAAATTATATATTAATTTTTTAAAAAATGTTAAAAATTTAAAATATAAGTTTATTGTTGAATTTATCATCGATTAAAACTACTAGTAGTTATTAATTTAATTATTAACTAATAATGTATTATCGTCGAATTTATCAAAAGAAGAAAAATCTAACGGTAAAAATTATAAGCAAAAATTTTTTAATAATAATTAATGACAAACAAAAATTCTGTCGATAAATAATTATCGACAAAATTTATTCGATGATAAATATATTACCGATAAATTTTTTAATATATTTGCTGATAAATTTATCGGTATTCCATAAATTTCTTATAGTGCATATTTTCGCGTGGAATATAACTTATCACTTTGATGTCATAATTTATGTGGTAGGTTGTAACTAACTACTAATCTTATCTTCATTGCCCTAGTCTTATTAGGTAATGAATTAGTTTGTATCTTTTATTATTAAAAATGATAATTTATATCTAATTCATACACAATAAGAATAGTTGATTTTATTTAGTGATAACATAAAAGTGAAAGTATGAGGAGTTAATGGAATATTTATACAATGTGTATAATGGAGGTTTAGGAAGTATTAGAGATATAATCATTAGTGTTACTTTTTTTCATCAGCTGAAGTTTTTGGGATGAGTGATATCATGACATAGTATTAGAACGCTAGATCCGAAAGGTCAAGAGTTCGATTTTTGGTGTCGATTCTTGGTGAACCCAAAATTAGTTTAAGCTTTTGGGAAGATGTTTATTATCGCTAGTACTCGGATGGTTATTCTAAATAGTATGGGAGATGTTCATTTTGTAACTCAATAACCCATTGTACACATTGTACAAATAGTCTATTGTCTCCCTAGGGAGATCCATACATAAAATATTGGTTCAGTGTTTATTATGTAACACAAATTATAGAAAACATTATATTTAATTTCTCTAGCTTCGCCATATAAGCAAATAAAACCAACCCTCCTACTTATTCTCCCCTCGCTCCTTTTTTTGAGTGTAAATCTTGCCTTTCATATGGTCTGCGCCATGTGAGTACAACAAAAGCTAAGGTAGAGAAAGCGACAGCCATTTGAAAATTCTATATAATTTATTTAAAGCATTATCTAAACCACATGGAGGGGTCCTTCTGCCTTGTTCATTAAACTCCAAGAAAAAGCAATAATAATAAACAATAATTAATAATAAGTGGGAAGCAAAAAATATAAAGAAAAAGGAAAAAAAAAAAAAAAAGGTTGTATAGATAGCAACCCCGTTATAGCGGAGATGGGGAGGGGAGGGGATGGGATGAGAGGAATATAATTAGTTTTCAAGTATAATCAATAATCCCTCGGTTCCTATTCTCCCTTAGCTTGCCGACAAAAAATTTGAAAAAAGTTTAGAAGAAATTAAATAAATAATATATTAGGGTTACGTTATTTATTTAGCTAGAAAGAAGAAGTAATAACCAAGAAATGTTCTAGAAAAATTTGTCTTCAATGGAATCCCATGAATGAGCACTTACACATTGGAAAGTTTAATAGCAAAATTATAAGTCTCAAAATTAACACTGAAATAGTAAATAAAGTTCTAACTAATAAATATGGTAACATATAAATTAATTATTAGATCAAATATATTTTTTCTCTTTAATATTTATAATTTAAAAAAATTAATGTTTAATTTTATTTAATTTTATTTTTAATATTTTTTATTTATATCAAAATTATCTACAAACTTTAATTTTATTACGGCCCAGCCCAGCTAGGCGTGGAGACCGACCCGGCCTGAAGACCTACCGACCTGGTTGGGCGGGTCATCACACCCGCCTGTCTACCGACCTGGCCACGCACCCTCTTTGCCAGCTGCATAACAACTGAAGAGAAGGAAACTTTCTGGAAGGAGGCCTTCTCTTATGGGGCCCACTTTTCTGACAAGGTATATAAGGGGAGGGTCCTACCCATCCCCCAAGGTACGTCACCTTACACCAAATTCTCACATCACTTATACACTCTATTGACTTGGGCGTCGGAGTGTCATTGCAGGTGACACCCCCTCTCCACACCAATATCTCGGGAAGTCGGCTACTCCAGCTCCAACCCCGCAACCCGGAACTAGGCGATACCCCACCTCACCAACCGAAGGATCTCCCCGAATCGTCTGGTACCCGAGCAACCGTACATTGGCGCCGTCTGTGGGGACTCGCCTAAATGGACGTCGTACTGGGTCCTGGAGAACCAGGCCGCGGGGCCGAGCCTAAAGGGGAAGCCTCCGTGGCTTCCTCCCGAGAGCGCACGAGGTCCCCTCCACGACGACCCGAGCCATCTTCGCGATCTCAAGAGAGACGCCCCTTTGGGGGAACAGGCAACAATAGCGCCAGAATAATGCAGAAATTGCATCACAGGATGCAGAACCTAGAACGCCAGTTGGCAGATCAGGAACATCATCAACGAACTCCCGAACCAAGCTATTCCCGTTCTCCTCCGAGAAGTCACTCCCGGCGAACACCTAGCCCACGATCTGAATCTGAAAGCGTCTGGGAGGAAGAAGGACGTCCAAGAAGACGTCGTGACCCCGTGATATACACCCGGCCTGAAAGGAGACGCGCCACAGAGCGGGACCGGGAAGACGGCGGAGAAAGGCCGAGAAGAACGCGGCGACCCGTGATAATGGGCGCAACCCCGTTTCATCGTTCCATCCTCGAGGTCCGGCTACCAAAGTACTTTGATAAGCCGATGGACATGAGGTACGACGGAACCCAAGACCCACAGGAGCATCTCACGACCTTCGAGGCCAGAATGAACCTGGAAGGAGTGGGAGACGAAGTGAGGTGCCGCGCTTTCCCGGTCACTCTGGCGGGACCTGCAATACGGTGGTTTAACAGCCTCCCACGGGGCTCGGTGGCCGGATTTTCGGACATTAGCCGCGCTTTCCTGGCCCAATTCACTACCAGAATCGCGAAGGCGAAACACCCGATCAACTTACTCAGGGTAACACAAAGGCCCGGCGAGCCGACCAGAAAATACTTGGACCGGTTCAACGATGAATGTTTGGAGATCGACGGGCTGACTGATTCGGTGGCCAGTCTGTGTTTGACGAATGGACTTCTGAACGAGAATTTCAGAAAGTATCTCACCACGAAGCCGGTATGGACAATGCAAGAGATCCAAAGCGTAGCCAGGGAATATATCAACGATGAAGAAGTCAGTCAAGTCGTGGCAGCTAACAAATGGCAGCCCGCCTACAATCAACATCGGCAGCACGGCGGCGGGGAAAGGCCGAAGGAGCACGCCAGAGATGTCGGGCCGAGCAAGACATCCAGGCCGTTTCCCCGAGTTGGAAAATTCACCAACTATACCCCCCTCACCGTTCCCATCGTAGAAGTTTATCAGCAGATAGCAGAGAAAGGAATTCTATCGAAGCCCCGACCTTTCAAGGACAGAACCGGGGGGAACAAGAGCCTCTATTGTGATTATCATAAGGGCTATGGACACAAGACACAAGACTGTTTCGACCTGAAGGATGCGCTAGAACAAGCAACCCGGGACGGAAAGCTGGCTGAATTTTCCCACCTCATCAAGGAGCCGAGGAGACGAGATCGCGACCGCGAGGGAGAGGACAAGACACGTGCAGTGAAGCGACGTCAGGAGCCAGAGGACACGAGCACGGCCTTACCATAGTAAACGTGGTAACAACAATAGACATGGCTCCAAGGTCGAAGTCGGTACACAAGAAGGACGCCAAAGTCCTGGCAGTCTCCTCCTCTTCCCCGCGAAGCTCCAAGAGGGTTCCACCCATCTCGTTCGGTCCGGAGGACCAATGGTTCGACGAGGTCACGGAAAACCCTCCTATGGTCATCATGGCCAGAGTAGGGACCGGCCTCGTCAAGCGGATCCTCGTGGACACCGGGGTTGACTCGAATATCATGTTCCATAATGTGTTCGATGCCTTGGGCCTCCGGGATGTCGACTTAAGGACTCACCAACACGGTGTAGTAGGCTTGGGCGACCACTTCATCAAGCCCGACGGGATAATCTCCCTGCCAGTATCCGTTGGACTAGGACAGGGAAGGAGATCGGTAATGGCTGAGTTCGTGGTTCTGCGAGACTCTACGGCCTACAATGTCATCCTAGGAAGAAAGACTATCAACGACCTCGGGGCAGTGATCAGCACAAAGATGTTGGTAATGAAGTTCATCGCTGACGACGGATCCGTCGGATCCATAAAGGGAGACTTGGAAACGGCAGTCGCTTGTGACAATGCCAGTCTCTCGTTAAGGAAGAAATCGAAAGAAGCATCGGAAGTATTCCTCGTCGACCTGGACGCTAGAGTCGGCGACAAACCCAGACCCGAACCGGAAGGGAACTTAGAAAGGTTCAGGGTCGGCGACATAGAGGAAAAGTTCACTTTTGTGAACAGGAATCTCCCACATGACCTGAAGGAACCTTTAATGGAAATGATCAGGGCTAACGGTGACCTATTTGCCTGGACGCCAGCCGACATGCCGGGGATAGACCCCCAGCTCATATCGCATCGATTGGCCGTCAGTGCGGAGGCCAAGGCGGTCGCTCATAGGAGAAGGAAAATGTCACAAGAAAGGGCAGAGGAGGTGGCCAGGCAGACGGCCAGCCTTCTCGAAGCGGGATTTATCCGAGAACTCGATTATTT
The DNA here is from genome assembly GCF_059453495.1 of Arachis ipaensis. NCBI lineage: Eukaryota > Viridiplantae > Streptophyta > Magnoliopsida > Fabales > Fabaceae > Arachis > Arachis ipaensis. Next base: position 14,699,123 of record NC_142439.1, on the reverse strand, counting down.
GACTTTGCTGTCGAACATAGTTCTGGTTAGAAAGCACAATGGAAAATGGAGGATGTGCGTAGATTACTCTGATCCTAACAAAGCATGTCCCAAATACTCCTACCCCCTCCCCAATATAGACGCGCTCGTCGACGTGACGGCGGGATATCGGTATCTGAGCTTCATGGATGCTTATTCTGGTTACAATCAGATACCGATGCACCGACCAGACGAGGAGAAGACGGCGTTCATAACGCCAAGAGGAACATATTACTACAAGGTGATGCCGTTCGGGCTAAAGAATGCAGGGGCCACCTCCCAAAGGTTGATGAATAAGATATTCAACGACCTTATAGGAAAAACGGTGGAAGTATATGTAGACGATATCTTAGTAAAGACCACCCGACCTGATGATCTCGTAGGTGATCTGGAAAACGTATTTGCCTGCCTCTGACAACACGGCATGTGACTCAACCCACTTAACTGTGTCTTCGCCATGGAAGCAGGGAAATTCTTGGGGTTTATGATAACCCAGAGAGGGGTAGAGGCCAACCCGGAAAAGTGTGAAGCAGTACTCCAGATGAAGAGTCCGGGGTGCATCAAAGACGTTCAAAGGTTGACAGGGAGGCTCACCGCGCTATCACGGTTCCTTGGGGCGTCGGCTGCTGATGAGCGGATATTTTATACGCTTTTTTAGGTTAATTTCATGTAGTTTTTAGGATGTTTTAGTTAAGTTTTTAGTATATTTTCATTAGTTTTTAGGCAAAATTCATATTTATGGACTTTACTATGGGTTTGTGTATTTTTCTGTAATTTCAGGTATTTTCTGGCTGAAATTGAGGGAGCTGAGCAAAAATCTGATTCGGGCTGAAAAAGGACTGCTGATGCTGTTGGATTCTGACCTCTCTGCACTCGGAATGGATTTTCTGGAGCTACAGGAGCCAATTGGCGCGCTTCCAATTGCGCTGGAAAGTATACATCCAGGGCTTTCCAGCAATATATAATAGTCTATACTTTTCTCAAGGATAGACGACGTAAACTGGCGTTCAACGCCAGTTCCATGTTGCAGTTTGGCGTCCAGCGCCAGAAACAGGTTACAAGTTGGAGTTCAACACCAGAAACAGGTTACAACCTGGCGTTGAATGCCCAAAACAGCCCAAGCACGTGAGAAGCTTAAGTCTCAGCCCCAGCACACACCAAGTGGGCCCCAGAAGTGGATTTCTGCACTATCTATCATAGCTTATTCATTTTCTGTAAACCTAGGTTACTAGTTTAGTATTTAAACAACTTTTAGAGATTTATTTTGTATCTCATGACATTTTAGATCTGAACTTTGTACTCTTTGACGGCATGAGTCTCTAAACCCCATTGTTGGGGGTGAGGAGCTCTGCAGCGTCTCGATGAATTAATGCAAGTACTTTTATTTTCCATTCAAACATGCGTGTTCCTATCTAAGAGATTCATTAGCGCTTAATTATGGAGAAGGTGATGATCAGTGACACTCATCACCTTCCTCAACCCATGAACGTGTGCATGACAACCACTTCCGCTCTATATTAGATTGAATGAGTATCTCTTAGATTCCATAATCAGAATCTTCGTAGTATAAGTTAGAATTGATGGCGTTATTCATGAGAATCCGGAAAGTCTAAACCTTATCTGTGGTATTCCGAGTAGGATTCTGGGATAGGATGATTGTGACGGGCTTCAAACTCGCAAGTGCTGGGCGTAGTGACAGACGCAAAAGGATGGTAAATCCTATTCCGGTATGATCGAGAACCTCTAGATGATTAGCCGCGCTGTGACAGAGCATTTGGACCATTTTCACTGAGGAGATGGGAAGTAGCCATTGACAACAGTGACACCTTACATAGAGCTTGCCATGGAAGGAACTTTGCACTTTTGCATGCATGAGGGAAGAGGAATACAAGAGAAAAGCTAAAATTCAGAAGACAAAGCATCTCCAAAACCCCAACATATTCTCCATTACTGCATAATAAGTATTTATTTCATACTCTCTTATTTTTCGTAATTCAATTTGATAAGTGAATTGTTTTCCTGACTAAGAGTTACAAGATAACCATAGATTGCTTCAAGCCAACAATCTCCGTGGGATTCGACCCTTACTCACGTAAGGTATTACTTGGACGACCCAGTGCACTTGCTGGTTAGTTGTGCGGAATTACATAGTGTGAAGTAATTTTCGTGCACCAAGTTTTTGACGCCGTTGCCGGGGATTGTTCGAGTTTGAACAACTGACGGTGAATCTCGTTGCTTAGATTAGGAAAATTTTGTCTTTTGGGTCAGAGTCTTTTATATTCTTTTCAAAAAATTTTTTTTTTTCAAAAATATTATTTTTCTTTAATAATTTATTTCGTGAGTTTAGTGTCATGTTCTAAGTTTGGTGTCAATTGCATGCTTGTCCTTGTCTTTTAATTTTTGAAATTTGTGTTCTTTATTCTTTCTTCATCTTCAAGTTGTTCTTGTTTATTTTTCTTGTTTGATCTTTAGTTTTTCTTGTTCTGTTTCTTTTTTTGTTTTTCTTGTGCCTTTTCAAAACATTAGTTTTCAAAAAAAATATTTCATTCTTAGTTATTTAAAAATACTTCTTCAAAACAAGTGTTACATTCATAACTCAGTTGGCTAGAGCGTTAGTCTGTGTTCTTGGTAATTGGGTATATTCTTTTCAAAATCCTCTTTTTCAAAAATAATTTTTCTATTAAATCTTGTGCCAAACTTTAAGTTTGGTGTTTTCTTGTTGATTTTTCTTTGGTTTTCGAAAATTTTATTTTGGTTTTCTAAAAATTTTAAGTTTGGTGTTCTACCTTCATGTTCTTGTTGTTCTTGTGATTCTTCAAAGTGTTCTTGAGTCTTCCTTGTGTTTTGATCTTAAAATTTTTAAATTTGGTGTTCCTTGGTGTTTTCGCTCCAAAATTTTCGAAAACAAGGAGCATTAGATCTAAAAATTTTAAGTTGTGTGTCTTTTGTGTGTTTTTCTCTTTCATTATAAAATTCAAAAGTCAAAAAATATCTTTTCTTTATTCTACTCATAATTTTCAAAAAAATTAGCATTAAATTAGTCATCAAATTTAAAAATCATATCTTTTTCTAATCATATCTTTTCCAATCAAATCCTTTCAATCATATCTTTTTTAAAACTTCCTAACCATTTTTTTCTTTCTCTCTCTCCATATTTCGAAAATCTTCACCCATTTTTATTTATTTTATTTTAATTTATTTTATTTTCGAAATAAATAAATAAATATATTTTTTTTCTATTTTACATCATCTCCCTTTCTCCATCATGGATCTAAGTGGAAATGAACAGTCTAGAAGGACTCTGGGGTCATATGCTAACCCCACCACTGCTTCATATGGGAGTAGTATCAGTATACCCTCCATTGGAGTCAGTAGCTTTGAGTTGAATCCTCAGCTCATTATCATGGTGCAGCAAAGTTGCCAGTATTCCGGTCTTCGACAAGAAGAACCTACAGAGTTTCTGGCACAGTTTTTACAAATTGCTGACACAGTACATGATAAGGAAGTAGATCAGGATGTCTACAGATTATTACTGTTCCCATTTGTTGTAAAAGACCAAGCTAAGAGGTGGTTAAATAACCAACCTAAGGCTAGCATAAAGACATGGAAACAGCTGACAGAAAAATTTCTGAATCAATACTTTCCTCCAAAACGGATGACACAGCTAAGGCTGGACATCCAGGGCTTTAAACAAGGAGATAATGAATCTCTTTATGATGTCTGGGATAGATACAGAGAGATGCTAAGAAAATGCCCCTCTGAAATGTTTTCAGAGTGGGTTCAGCTAGACATCTTCTATTATGGGCTTACAGAAAGAGCTCAGATGTCTCTAGACTACTCAGCTGGTGGATCTATCCATATGAGAAAGACAATTGAAGAAGCTCAAGAGCTCATTGATACAGTTGCCAGAAATCAGCATCTGTACTTAAGCAGCGAACCTTCCATGAAAGAAGAGGCTAAAACAGTAACTACTGAACCCAGTCCTGCTGAACAAGCTACTGAATTCAATCAGCAATTGGATTTTCTAACAAAATAGTTAGCCGAATTCAAGGAGAGACTACAAGAGACAAGGATGGCTAATATAAATATGGAAGAACAATTAAAGCAAACAAAGCAGCAGCTGTCAAAACAAATAACAGAAGAATGCCAAGCAGTTCAATTAAGAAGTGGAAAAACATTAAATACCCCACCTCAAGGCAGCAGGAAGCCAAGAAATGAGCAAACTACCCAAATTCCATCTGAGGACAGTAAGAGCCCGGGGAAAAATAATTCTGGCACTAAAACGCCAGAAATTGGGTGGAAGGCTGGCGCTGAACGCCCAAAGTATGCTCAGGACTGGCGTTCAACGCCAGAAACAAGCAAGGAACTGGCGTTGAACGCCCAAAGGAAGCACAGTTCTGGCGTTCAGATGCCAGGAACAGATGAGGAGTTGGCGTCTAACGTCACTCCAGCTTCCAACCCTGGCACTCAATTGCCAGTGAGGGATCAGACACACACAAGTGCTGATGACAACCCCTCTAAAAAGGCTTCTTCAACCACTTCTGTAGGAAATAAACCTGCAGCAACCAAAGTTGAGGAATATAAAGCCAAGATACCTTATCCTCAAAAACTCCGCCAAGAGGAGCAGGATAAGCAATTTGCTCGCTTTGCAGATTATCTCAGGACTCTTGAAATAAAGATTCCGTTTGCAGAGGCACTTGAGCAAATACCTTCTTATGCCAAGTTCATGAAAGAGATCTTGAGTCATAAGAAGGATTGGAAAGAAACTGAAAGAGTTCTCCTCACTGAAGAATGCAGTACAGTCATTCTGAAAAACTTTCCAGAAAAGCTTAAAGATCCCAGAAGCTTTCTGATACCATGCACATTAGAAGGTAATTGCACCAGGACAGCTCTATGCGATCTTGGGGCAAGCATCAACCTAATACCTGCATCCACCATCAGAAAGCTTGGTTTAACTGAAGAAGTTAAACCAACCCAGATATGTCTCCAACTTGCTGATGGCTCCATTAAATACCCATCAGGCGTGATTGAGGACATGATTGTCAGGGTTGGGCCATTCGTCTTTCCCACTGACTTTGTAGTACTGGAGATGGAGGAGCACAAGAGTGCTACTCTCATTCTAGGAAGACCTTTCCTAGCAACTGGACGAACTCTCATTGATGTCCAAAAAGGGAAAGTCACCCTGAGAGTCAATGAGGATGAGTTTAAGTTGAATGCTGTCAATGCCATGCTGCATCCAGACACACCAAAAGACTGTATGAAAGTTGATCTTATTGACTCTTTGGTGGAGGAGATCAACATGGCTGAGAGTCTCGAATCAGAGCTGGAAAACATCTTTAAAGATGTTCCACCTGATCTAGAGGATTCAGAGGAATTGAAAGAGTCTCTGAAATTTCCTCAGGAAGAGGAAAAACCTCCTAAATCCGAGCTCAAATCATTACCACCATCCCTGAAATATGCATTTCTGGGAGAAGATAATACTTTTCCAGTGATCATAAGCTCTGCTTTAAATCCACAGGAAGAGGAAGCACTAATTCAAGTGCTAAGGACACACAAGACAACTCTTGGGTGGTCCATAAGTGACCTTAAGGGCATAAGCCCAGCTAGATGCATGCACAAAATCCTATTAGAGGATGATGCTAAGCCAGTGGTTCAACCACAGAGGCGGCTAAATCCAGCCATGAAGGAAGTGGTGCAGAAAGAGGTCACCAAATTACTAGAGGCTGGGATTATTTATCCTATTTCTGATAGCCCCTGGGTGAGCCCTGTTCAAGTTGTCCCTAAAAAGGGCGGCATGACAGTGGTTCATAATGAAAAAATGAACTGGTTCCTACAAGAACAGTTATAGGGTGGCGCATGTGTATTGATTACAGAAGGCTCAATACAGCCACCAGAAAGGATCATTTTCCTTTACCATTCATAGACCAGATGCTAGAAAGACTAGCAGGTCATAATTATTACTGCTTTTTGGATGGCTATTCAGGCTACAACCAAATTGTAGTAGATCCACAGGATCAAGAGAAAACAGCATTCACATATTCATCTGGAGTATTTGCTTACAGAAGGATGCCTTTTGGGCTGTGTAATGCGCCTGCAACCTTTCAGAGATGCATGCTCTCTATTTTCTCTGATATGGTGGAAAAATTTCTGGAAGTCTTCATGGATGACTTCTCAGTATATGGAGACTCATTCAGCTCCTGTCTTGATCACCTAACACTGGTTCTGAAAAGATGCCAAGAGACCAACCTGGTTTTAAACTGGGAAAAATGTCACTTTATGGTGACTGAGGGGATTGTCCTTGGGCATAAAATTTCAAACAAAGGAATAGAGGTGGATCAAGCTAAAGTGGAAGTAATTGAAAAATTACCACCACCTGCTAATGTTAAGGTAATCAGAAGCTTTCTGGGACATGCAGGATTTTACAGGAGGTTTATAAAGGATTTCTCAAAAATCACAAAACCTCTGAGCAATCTGCTAGCTGCTGACACGCCATTTGTGTTTGACACAGAGTGTCTGCAGGCGTTTGAGACTCTGAAAGCCAAGCTGGTCACAGCACCAGTTATCTCTGCACCTGACTGGACATTACCATTCGAATTAATGTGTGATGCCAGTGATCACGCCATTGGTGCAGTACTGGGGCAGAGGCATGACAAACTTCTGCATGTCATTTACTATGCTAGCCGTGTTTTAAATGATGCCCAAAAAAATTACACAACCACAGAAAAGGAATTGCTTGCAGTGGTCTATGCCATTGACAAGTTTAGATCATACTTAGTAGGATCAAAAGTGATTGTGTACACTGACCATGCTGCTCTTAAATATCTACTTACAAAGCAGGATTCAAAACCTAGGCTTATAAGATGGGTATTGCTTCTGCAAGAGTTTGATATAGAAATAAGAGACAGAAAAGGGACAGAAAACCAAGTGGCTGATCATCTGTCCCGAATAGAGCCATTAGAAGGGGCGCCCTCTCCCTCTATTGAGATCTCTGAAACCTTTCCGGATGAGCATTTGTTCTCCATTCAGGAAACACCATGGTTTGCAGACATTGCAAACTATAAAGCTGCAAGGTTCATACCCAAGGCGTACAGCAGGCAACAAAAGAAAAAATTAATTTCTGATGCAAAGTACTACTTGTGGGATGAACCCTATCTCTTTAAGAGATGTGCAGACGGAATAATCCGTAGGTGTGTGCCTAGAGAAGAAGCACAGAGCATCTTATGGCATTGCCATGGGTCACAATATGGAGGTCATTTTGGAGGTGAGCGAACAGCCACCAAGGTCCTCCAATGTGGTTTCTGCTGGCCTACACTCTACAGAGATTTCCGAGAGTCTGTACGTAACTGTGACAGTTGCCAGAGAGCTGGTAATTTTCCTCATAGTTATGCCACGCCTCAACAAGAAATCTTGGAGATTGAGTTGTTTGATGTATGGGGAATTGATTTCATGGGGCCTTTCCCACCATCATACTCAAACACTTATATTCTGGTGGCAGTTGACTATGTATCAAAATGGGTAGAGGCTATTGCCACACCCACCAATGATACTAAAACAGTACTGAAGTTCCTCCAGAAACATATATTCAGCAGGTTTGGTGTCCCTAGGGTACTAATCAGTGATGGGGGCACTTACTTCTGCAATAAACAGCTTTACTCTGCCATGGTCCGGTATGGGATTCGCCACAAGGTGGCGACTCCATATCATCCACAAACAAATGGGCAAGCTGAAGTTTCTAACAGAGAACTAAAAAGAATCCTGGAACGGACTGTAAGTACCCGTAGAAAGGATTGGGCACGAAGCTTGGATGATGCTCTGTGGGCTTACAGAACAGCATTCAAGACTCCTATAGGGACCTCTCCATACCAACTTGTGTATGGTAAGGCTTGTCACCTGCCGGTGGAACTGGAACATAAGACCTACTGGGCAACCAGATTCCTAAACTTTGATGCCAAACTAGCTGGAGAAAAAAGATTGCTCCAGCTGAATGAGCTAGAGGAATTCAGATTCACTGCTTTCGAAAATGCCAAGCTTTATAAAGAGAAATAAAAAAGATGGCATGACAGAAAGCTGTCATCTAGAATCTTTGAACCAGGACAAAAGGTTCTGTTGTTTAACTCTAGGCTCAGGCTATTCCCCGGGAAACTGAAATCCCGGTGGAGGGGACCATATGTGATTACAAGTGTATCACCAAACGGTTATGTGGAGCTTCAAGACATTGACTCTGATAGGAAGTTCATTGTTAATGGACAGAGAATCAAGCACTATCTTGAAGGTAATGTTGAGCAAGAATGCTCAAGGCTGAGGCTAGATTAAAAAGCTTAGCAAGGTCCAGCTAAAGACAATAAAGAAGCGCTTGCTAGGAGGCAACCCAGCCATTGGCATCACTTTCTCTGGCATTTTGCCCTATTCTTGATTTTATTTATTTATATAAAGTTCATTGTTAATAAGGTAAAGAGTCCATTGCATAAGTTCACAGGGTTACAGAAGGATTCAGCACGCAAAACAGAGAGAAAAAGCTCACTGCCAAGAAAACGCCAGTAAGAGGCACAATTGGGCGTTCAACGCCCAAAAGAAGCATCCACTGGGCGTTGAACGCTAGTAAGGATAGCTATCTGGGCGTTAAACGCCAGAAAGAAGCTCCTTCTGGGCGTTTAACGCCAGATTTACAGCGTCCTGGGCATTCAGAAAAACGCCCAGTGACAAAGGAGTTCCTGGCGTTCAACGCCAGAAAGAAGCAACAGCTGGGCGTTGAACGCTCAGGAGAAGCAGCAATTGGGCGTTAAACGCCCAAAACATGCAGCGTTTGGGCGTTTAACTCCAGGATGGTGGGGAGGAGGTAAATTCATTTTTACTTCATATTTTTCATTTTAATTTTAATTTTCATGTTTCAATTCATGATTTCTTGCATAAACATGTTACAAACCCTGATTTCTAAAATCCCTAATTTCTAAAATCCCTACTTTAAAAATATCAAATGTATCTTAATCCATAAACACAAATTCTTTTTCAATCCAATCCAACTCTTTTTCAAATTTTCCAAAACAAATTTATCTCTTTTCCTTCTAAAATCTTTTCAACTCATCAATATCTTTTTCAAATCTCCACATTATCTTTTTTAAAATCCAAATTTATCTTTTTCAAATATCTTTCATATCTTTTAAATTTTAAATCACATCTTCTCATATCATACTTATTTTTTATAAATCATATCTTCTATCTTATCTTTTTTAAAATTTTCGAAAACCCACCCCCTCCCTTTTAAATCCACTTTCGGCCTCCCTCCTCTCATCCACCATTCGACACTAGCTCTCCTTCTATCCCTCTCCTTTCTTTTCTTTTGCTTGAGGACAAGCAAACCTCTAAGTTTGGTGTGTTTAACCGTGATCACTGAACTATACCCACTAAGATCATGGCTCCTAAAGGAAAATAACCCACTCCAAGAGGCAAGAAAGAGAGTATTCCAAAACCACTTTGGAATCAAGGGAAGTTCTTAACCAAAGAACATTCAGACCATTACCACAAAATAATGGGTCTAAGATCAATGATCCCGGAAGTCAAGTTTGATTTGAAAGAAGATGAATATCCGGAGATCCAAGAGCAGATTCGAAGCAGAAACTGGGAAGTCCTAGCTAATCCTGAAACAAAAGTGGGAAGGAATATGGTTCAGGAGTTCTACGCTAATCTGTGGCAAACAGACAGGCAGAGAATATCTGGAATTGCCCTCTATGACTATAGGACTATGGTCAGAGGAAAGATTGTTCACATCCACCCTGACAAAATCAGGGAGATCTTTAAGCTACCTCAGCTGAAAGATGACCCAGACTCCTTCAATAGGAGAATGATGAGAACAAACAAGGGCCTGGATAAGATTCTAGAGGATATATGCATCCCTGGAGCCAGGTGGACCACCAGCAGCAAGGGTGTCCCAAATCAACTCAAGAGAGAAGATCTCAAACCAGTCGCCAGAGGATAGCTGGACTTCATTGGGCGTTCTATATTGCCCACTAGCAACCGTTCTGAAGTCACTGTTAAAAGAGCAGTGATGATCCATTGCATTATGTTGGGAAAAAAGTGGAAGTTCATCAACTGATTCCATCTGAATTTTACATACTTGCAAACAAGAACTCCAAAGATGCCAGGTTGGCTTATCCAAGCCTAATCTCTATGCTCTACAAAGATGCTGGAGTGAGGATGGGAATAACAGAGTACATCTCAGTGGAGCAACCAATCACTAAAACCACAATAGAAAAACAACAAATACAGGATGACCCCATCAAGAGGAGGACGTAAGAATTCCTCCCGGAAGTCTCTCAATTTGAATATTGGGAACAACTTGAAGCATCTGTCACCAAGTTGTAAGAATCTATGGACCAAATAAAGGAAGAACAGCAAAATCAAAACAGTATGCTCTGCAAACTGCTCAGGGAACAAGAAGAGCAAGGGCGTGACTTAAAGGAACTGAAGCGTCAGAAGTTATCTCTTGAAGGACCAAGCACTCCACAGACTAGAGGAACATCCACATCCCAAACTCAAGGTTGTTGAGCTCTAATCTTAACCTTAACTCTGTGATGATTGTTCTTATTTGAGTTTTACCTTAGTAGTTATAGTAGTAATTAGTAGTTATTTTATCTCCAATTAAGCTATAATTTATTTCTCTCATCATCATTAAACATGAATAAAATAGAAGATTTTTTTTAGAATAAGGAGGCAATATTTTTCGAGTTTTTAATAAAAGAAATTCTAATTAATTACATGTGGTGGCAATGCTTTCTGCCTTCTGAATGAATGCCTGAACAGAGTATATGTCTGTGGAATTTGATGTTCTTGAATGTTAAATATGTTGGCTCTTGAAAGAATAATGAACATGAGACATGTTATTGATAATCTGAAAAATCATAAAAATGATTCTTGAAGCAAGAAAAAGCAGTGAATACAAAGCTTGCAAAAAAAAAGCAAAAAAAAAAAAAAAACAAGCAGAAAAAGCCAATAGCCCTTAAAACCAAAAGGCAAGGGTAATAAAAAGGATTCAAGGCTTTGAGCATCAGTAGATAAGAGGGACTAAAGGAATCAAATCCTGGCCTAAGCGGCTAAACCAAGCTGTCCCTAACCATGTGCTTGTGGCGTGAAGGTGTCAAGTGAAAACTTGAGACTGAGCGGTTAAAGTCAAGGTCCAAAGCAAAAAGAAGAGTGTGCTTAAGAACCCTGGACACCTCTAATTGGAGACTTTAGCAAAGCTGGGTCACAATCTGAAAAGGTTCACCCAATTATGTGTCTGTGGCATTTATGTATCCGGTGGTAATACTGAAAAACAAAGTGCTTAGGGCCACGGCCAAGACTCATAAAGTAGCTGTGTTCAAGAATCAACATACTGAACTAGGAGAATCAATAACATTATCTGAATTCTGAGTTCCTATAGATGCCAATCATTCTGAGCTTCAATGGATAAAGTGAGATGCCCAAACTGTTCGGAAGCAAAAAGCTACTAGTCCCGCTCATTTAATTAGAATCTGAGCTTCACTCAAGAACTCTGAGATATTATTGCTTCGTGACTTATTTGTATTCTATTTTATTTGTCTAGTTGCTTGGGGACAAGCAACAGTTTAAGTTTGGTGTTTTGATGAGCGGATATTTTATACGCTTTTTGGGATTAATTTCATGTAGTTTTTAGGATGTTTTAGTTAAGTTTTTAGTATATTTTCATTAGTTTTTAGGCAAAATTTATATTTATAGACTTTACTATGAGTTTGTGTATTTTTCTATAATTTCAGGTATTTTCTGGCTGAAATTGAGGGAGCTGAGCAAAAATCTGATTCGGGCTGAAAAAGGACTGCTGATGCTGTTGGATTCTGACCTCTCTGCACTCGGAATGGATTTTCTGGAGCTACAGAAGTCCAATTGGTGCACTTCTAATTGCGTTGGAAAGTAGACATCCAGGGCTTTCCAGCAATATATAATAGTTCATACTTTGCTCAAGGATAGACGACGTAAACTGGCATTCAACGCCAGAAACAGGTTACAACCTGGCGTTGAACGTCCAAAACAGCCCAGGCACGTGAGAAGCTTAAGTCTCAGCCCCAGCACACACCAAGTAGGCCCCAGAAGTGGATTTCTGCACTATCTATCATAGCTTACTCATTTTCTGTAAACCTAGGTTACTAGTTTAGTATTTAAACAACTTTTAGAGATTTATTTTGTATCTCATGACATTTTAGATCTGAACTTTGTACTCTTTGACGGCATGAGTCTCTAAACCCTATTGTTAGGGGTGAGGAGCTCTGCAGCGTCTCGATGAATTAATGCAAGTACTTTTATTTTCCATTCAAACATGCGTGTTCCTATCTAAGATATTCATTAGCGCTTAATTATAGAGAAGGTGATGATCCGTGACACTCATCACCTTCCTCAACCCATGAACGTGTGCATGACAACCACTTTCGTTCTATATTAGATTGAATGAGTATCTCTTAGATTCCATAATCAGAATCTTCGTGGTATAAGTTAGAATTGATGGCGTTATTCATGAGAATCCGAAAAGTCTAAACCTTGTCTGTGGTATTCTGAGTAGGATTCTGGGATAGGATGATTGTGACAGGCTTCAAACTCGTGAGTGCTGGGCGTAGTGACAGACGCAAAAGGATGGTAAATCCTATTCCGGTATGATCGAGAACCTCTAGATGATTAGCCGTGCTGTGACAGAGCATTTAGACCATTTTCACTGAGGAGATGGGAAGTAGCCATTGACAACGGTGACACCTTACATAGAGCTTGCCATGGAAGGAACTTTGCACTTTTGCATGCATGAGGGAAGAGGAATACAAGAGAAAAGCTGAAATTCAGAAGACAAAGCATCTCCAAAACCCCAACATATTCTCCATTACTGCATAATAAGTATTTATTTCATACTCTCTTATTTTTGGTAATTCAATTTGATAAGTGAATTGTTTTCCTGACTAAGAGTTACAAGATAACCATAGATTGCTTCAAGCCAACAATCTCCGTGGGATTCGACCCTTACTCATGTAAGGTATTACTTGGACGACCCAGTGCACTTGCTGGTTAGTTGTGCGGAATTAAATAGTGTGAAGTAATTTTCATGCACTAGCTGCCAGGGCGCTACCATTTTTTAACCTGATGAAAAAAGGAATAGCATTTGAATGGACCCCGGCGTGCGAAGAAGCATTCAAGCATTTCAAAGAGATTCTTACAACACCACCTGTTCTTGGGAAGCCTAAGGTCGGAGAACCACTATACCTGTACTTAGCCATAACAGATGAAGCGATGGCGGCAGTTTTAGTGCGAGAAGAAGGAAAGATCCAACAACCAATTTACTTTGTGAGCAAAGCGCTGCAAGGAGCAGAGTTGAGATACAGCAAATTAGAGAAGTTGGCACTTGCGCTCCTGACCTCTTCTTGTAGACTACGACAATACTTCCAGGGTCATCAAGTGGTCGTAAGAACGGACCAGGGAATCCGCCAGGTACTCCAGAAACCCGACTTAGCAGGAAGAATCATGACTTGGGCTATCGAGCTATCCAGTATGACTTGCAGTATGAGCCCAGTCATGCGATTAAGGCGCAGGCCATGGCCAATTTCTTGGTAGAAGTAACGGGAGACCCAAACGAGGAAATGAACATAAGGTGGAAGCTCCACGTGGACGGTGCCTCCAACCAAACGTTCAGATGTGCCGGGATCATCCTGGAAAGCCCAGCCGGAGTCATATATGAACAGTCGATCAAGTTCGAGTTTTCGGTGTCAAACAATCAAGTGGAGTACGAGGCCCTTCTGGGTGGCTTGATCCTGGCCAGGGAGGTCGGAGCCACAAGGCTAGAAGTGTGCAGTGACTCGCAGGTCGTTACCTCTCAAGTCAATGGAACTTACCAGGCCAGAGATTCACTCTTACAGAAGTATCTGGAGAAGGTCAAAGAGTTGAGCAATCAATTCGAGGAGGTCACGATCCAACACGTTCCGAGGGAAAGAAACACACGGGCAGACCTCCTGTCTAAGCTAGCAAGCACAAAACTAGGGGCCGACAACCGGTCTCTCATTCAAGGTTTGGTAAAAGAACCATCTGTGGTCCTACAGTTGACTCAATCAGAACCCTCTTGGATGGACCCGATCATTAATTTTCTGGAGAAGGCAAGGCTCCCCAGCGATGACAAGCTGGCCAAAATGATAAGGCTGGAAGCGGCCAAGGATGCCATCATACAGGGCCAGTTGTTTAAAAAAGAAATCAGCCAACCCTTGTTGAAATGCTTGCATCCCGACCAAACGGACTATGTGCTCAGAGAGGTCCATGAGGGGTGCTGTGGTCACCACATCGGGGGCAAAGCTTTAGCAAGAAAGCTCATCAGAGCAGGGTATTACTGGCCATCCATGATGAAGGACTCCAAAGAATTCGTAAGGAAATGCGTCTAGTGCCAAGAGAACGACAATTTCCACAAGGCGCCAGCAACCGAACTAAGCCTATTGACGTCTTCCTGACCTTTCTCACATTGGGGAATCGACCTCCTGGGACCTTTCCCGGTCGGTCCAAGGCAAGTCAAGTACCTTATAGTCGCTATCGATTACTATACCAAGTGGATAGAGGTTGAGCCACTGGCCAGCATATCCTCATCCAATTGTCGAAAGTTTATGTGGAGACAAGTGGTAACTCGATTCGGCATCTCTGAGGTCGTTATCTCAGATAACGGGACGCAATTCACTGATAAGAAGTTCGTGGAGTTCCTCACCAGTTTGGGCATAAAGCAAAAGTTCTCATCTGTGGAACACCCCCAGACAAACGGCCAAGTTGAGGCCGCAAATAAGGTCATTTTGTCAGGCCTCAAAAAGCGGCATGATAAGAAAAAAAAGGGGCATGGGCTGACGAACTCACCTCCGTCCTCTGGTCCTACCGCACAACCCAGAAATCGTCCACAGGGGAAACCCCATTCCACCTGACATACGGGGTGGATGCTATGATACCCATAGAGGTCGGCGAGCCGAGCCCACGATTGCTTCTGGGAGGAGTAGAGGAAGCTGTAGAGAAACACCTAGTAGACGAGGTGAGAGAGATGGCCCATTTGTCGGAAGTAGCGCTGAAGCAAAGAATGGCCCTGCACTACAACGCCAAAGTACTTAGGAGAGAATTCGAACAAAATGACCTGGTCCTGCGGCGCAACGACATCGGGATGCCGACTCAGGGGGAAGGTAAGCTGACGGCTAACTGGGAAGGCCCTTACAGGGTCAAAGAGGTGATCGGTAAGGGCGCCTACAAATTGGAAAGACTCGACGACAAGGAAGTCCCGAGAACGTGGAACGCGGGTAACTTAAGAAGATTTTATTCCTAGTCCCAACACGCCGAATAGGTGACCTGACCGGCTCAGTAAGACCCGTGTTTTTCGCTTTATCATCAAATAATTTACTTCTGTTAAATACCTATCATTGCAATAGATTTGTTCAGTTGCTGATTAATGTTCACTTGTTAAATTTACTTTTCCCCATTTATACATCCCACAACAACAAATTTCTTATGATACAGGTTAAATGAGGCAACGACACGGTACCCCGGGACTGATCACCCCGGAAACCAACTAAGTTAACGCCTTAACAAACGGCTGCAGCGTTAGTGAAGCCACGACTTGGCTTCATCAAATTACCAATGCAACGGTAAACCAACGCAAGCGACAAGCCAATACCAACAAAACGGTAATAAAATAGAACGAAAATGCACTACCGAGTAAGTGGGGAAAAACTGTAACCATAAGCCGACCAGGCGGCTACTTAAGCAGTTTAAAATTACAAGATCCAACATGCACAACAACGAAGTTCATCAAACTACACGACAAGATCCACAAAAAATAAAATTACATACAAGAGTACAGAGATCACTTCTTCGACTTATCGACAATCTTGCCGTCCTTAATGGTTTTAAAGACCCCGATCGCCGATGTGTCGAAGTTAGGTGCCATGATCTTCACCTGGGCTTTAAGGGCCTCTTCAGTCATCAGTATGGCAGTCTTTCCCTGTTTCACGGTCTCTTTGTACTTCTTCTTAAACTCTTCAGCTTCGGCTTGGGCAGTCTTAGCCGATGAGACGGTCTCATCGCATTCTTTCTCCAAAGCAGCCACCCGACCCTGCGCCGCATTAAGCTGGCTCTCCAAGGTCAGCTCCCGCTCGATTAGCCGGGAAATGGCTGCATCAGAAATGTTCAATTTCTCCTCAGCAACAGCGGCCTTCTCCTCGGCAGCTTTGAGCTTCTCCTCCGCTTTGGACAGTTGCTCCCGAAGTGTTTCAACTTGCACCTTAAATTGATTGTTGGCCTTAACAGAGGACTCAAGCCTCCTCTGCACCGACTGCATCCACGACAGCTCAAACTCGGCCTTCCTGGCTATGGCGGTGCCACAGATAAGAGAACGGTACATCCACCTCACTTGCCCAGGGAGATCCGAGCCATGGAAATACTCCTCCGTACCGGGAAGCAACTGGGAGTCTATAAAGTTCTCGGCATCAAAGTTCCTCTCCATCACAGTGAGGACTCCTTCAGGGCTGGAGGAAGACTTTCTCCTCTTTGGGTTGTGGATAACCTTCACATCATCCTCCTCAAGTTGTGGGTTGAAGGTCGAGCCCTCGTCGGTACCATCCACCTCGTCATGAACGGGAGAGGCATGCGCCTCATCAGTATTTTGGTCCGGCATCTCGACGTCATGGGGTGGAGATACTGCCTAGTCCTCATTATTTTTAGGTGGGGCCTCCTGCTTCCCGTCAGCTGTTTTTCATCGCTGTCGCCAGCCAGAAAGGTGTTATATAAATTCTTAAGGCCTGTCACCTCGGCAGACATTTCCACTGCAACAAAATGGTGAAACAGGTTAGTCGTGAAATCGACATAACAAATCAAAGCCACAGTAGCGCAAGAAATGCAAGTTAAAGCTACTTACAAATATAATTTCTGGCGATCTCCCGGTCACCCATAAGGAGATAGGGATTCACATGGTTTTCCCCAAAAACAGCCAACAACACGTCGGCAATCTTTTTGTCCATAGTGGACATCCCTTTGTATGTCACCTTAATAAAGGTATTGGACCCCGCCCCAAAACTCCAATATGTCGGGATGAGGCGCTACTCCTCCAACGATAGCCAGAAGGGATGGCGACCTTTGACTGGGCGAACCTTGAAGTACTTGTCCTTGAACCGTGGTAAGAGTCCTCAAACAAGCCAAAAATTCTCCGACCCTGGGCAGATTGGAAAGACATGAATCCTTTCCTTGCTTTCCCTTCTTTGGAAGGATTCGTTAGGTTAAAAAGATAAAGAAAAACGTTGACGGACACCGACAGCTCTAAGTATTCACACACCATCTCAAAACAGCGGATGGAAGCCCAACTGTTCAGATGCAGCTGCGACGGCGCCACGGAGCATCGGTTAAGGAGCGCCATTTGGAAAGAAGAGAAAGGAATGCGAACCCCAATTGGGTAAATATTGCCTTGTAGAACCAGATCCAGTCGGCAACTCAAGGGGAGTGGAGGTTGAGTTCGTATAACCGTTCGTTAGGGGCGGGGACGAAAACATCATAGTTAGACTCCTCGTCGGTCCTGCCGCACAAGTACTCGGCTTGACGGAACTCGGTCAGCTCCTCCTCGCCCATTTGGTTTGGGGAGTCTTTCACGTCGGAGGTCACCCAAGCATATCGGTCGTAACCCGCGCTTGAGGAGGAAGCTCGTGAAACGTGACGAGGCATACCTACAGTGGGGGCACCACTCGGTTAGTCTACGAGGTCGAGAGTTCAAAAAAGGTCCAGAAATTACATTTAGCCTATTCAATAACTGAAACCAAGCATGGCCGAAGCAAATCCTAAGTAAAAGCCTAAAAACTAATGCCCTGGAATGGTAACCCCCCTAATGCACCTACCTAACACTAATGTCATCCAATATACAAGTCAAATCAGGAGAGCAGCATGCATACAGGAGCATAGACAATGAAGATAAAATGAACATGAAACAGAGAGCGAGGGATGAGTGCTTACCAGGATCGAATGCGATGGCTGGGAAGAAAGTAAGGGGGAACAAATGCGCAGGAATGCAAAGATTGTGGTGGAGGATTTGAAGATAAAGAAGATGAAAGCAGAACGAACAAGGAAATGAAGTGGAAGGGAAAAACGAAAACTGACTGAGGGATTAGAAAGATTAGAAACTGACTCAAGAAGTGCGAAGGGAAAGGGTAAAATAGTCTTTGCACGCAGGGTTTTGAAATAACCCATTATGAGCATTAAATGCTTGACGCGAAGAACGAGGCGACGAAAGGTTATCCCCAGCAACAAACAGACACGCGTACAAGAGGCACGCCCTCTTCACGAGCGGCCGACCTAGCAACAACGCACGAGAGAAAACATAACGCGCCACCAACGGTGCTCACGACCATTGCTGGCGCGTTGGGGGCACTGTTACGACCCAGCCCAGCTAGGTGTGGAGACCGACTGGCCCGAAGACCTACCAACCCGGTTGGGCGGGTCATCGCACCCGCCTGTCTACCGACCGGGCCACGCACCCTCCTTGCCAGCTGCATAACAGCTGGAGAGAAGGAAACTTCCTGGAAGGAGGCCTTCTCCTATGGGGCCCACTTTTCTGACAAGGTATATAAGGGGAGGGTCCTACCCCTCCCCCAAGATACGTCACCTTACACCAAATTCTCACATCACCTATACACTCTATTGACTTGGGCGTCAGAGTGTCATTGCAGGTGACACCCCCTCTCCACACCAAGATCTCGGGAAGTCGGCTACTCCAGCTCCAACTCCGCAACCCGGAACAAGGCGATACCCCACCTCACCAACCGAAGGATCTTCCCGAATCGTCCGGTACCCGAGCAACCGTACAAATTTTATCTAAAATAATACCAGAGATAAAATAAAAAACATCTAAAGATAATTCTAAAACAAATCGAAAATATTAAACGATAAAATTGAATGAATTAAAAATAAAACTAAATAAAATTAAATGTTAGAAGTATTTAAAAAAATCATAAAAAATAAAAATATAAAACATACTTTATTTTTATTAGAAATATAATTATTAATATTATCTTCTTCTATTAGTTTAAGTTTTTGGGATGAATAGTTTTATAATATGATATCAAAATTTTATGTCTAAAAATCTAGAATTTGATTTTTGGTAAATCTTAAAAATAAAAGAAATAATATAAAATAAAATAAAAAATTAAAAAAATTTATACAAAAAATCAAATAAACTTAAAAGAAGTTCATATTTAAAAAATATTAAAAATATAATTATTAATATTATATTTTTTATTGGTTTAAGTTTTTGAGACCGGTAGTTTTACCTTTACAACAATTCTTGATTATATATTTAATGCTATCCGGTCCCTTATATATCAGTGCTCTCTTGAAACCTTATTATAATAATTAATTAGTTATGTTTTTGTATTTGGTATGGGATAATACATAAAATTATATAAAAAATTTATTAAAAAATTAAATAAAATATATATTAATTATTATAAATATTTTATAAAGTTATAATTAAAATTAAACTTTTAAAATTTTTAATATTAAAATATTAAAAATAATTAGTATTCGTCTTAATCAATTTGAATTTGTTGAGTGATCATCCCACTCATCCGCTTAAACAACTATTAGGAATTAGAATCTCGCTTTGTGTGTGTAGCAATTCATTGGCTAATGATAAACCCTTAACAAATAGAGCATCAATACGTGATTAGACTTGGCAGGAGTACCCGAATACGCAGGTACCCAATCCGTTCATACTCGGTTAGGGAGGGTAATAACTTGACCCGAGTCGGGGCTAATTTTGCTTAGAACAGGGCATGGTTGGGTTTAGGGTGTACCCGCCCCAGATATATATATATAAATACTTTTTAGGAATAAGGATTTGTCTCACGTCACAGATTCAGTGATTCACAGCTTCAGTCCATACTCTATAGCCATGCAAGAGAAACCCAGTCATCCTCACCCAGAGTCTTCTTCTTCTCGACTTCTTCACAAAAATCCTCATAGCTCCCGTCATCGTTGTTGCTGAGTCCATCGCTGCCTACCCCTTCACAACTTTCATCTTCCTTCACAGCTCATGTCGCCATCGCTGCTTATCCCATTACCGTCGCTGTTGAGCTCGTTGCCACCTTTCTCCTGCCGAGGATAGGAGCCTGGGCATTGCCCTTGCAGTTTCATCTGTATAATTTTTATTTAAGTTGGACCAGTTGGAAATAGGCATGTATGAGATCATTTTTGCATGTAATTTCTGAATTTTCTCATCCAAATTTGATCTATGTGGTTGAGTATTTTAGTATGGCAATCATCGTGGTTTCGTTGCAATAATTTCATAACTTATATATGAGACAGACCAGATTATTAAAGTAATCAGGAAAATAACATTCATATGTGCACATAAAATTTATAAGATGTGATTATCTCAGAAAAATATATATGTATATCCCAAATGGAAGATTGTTAGAAAATTATTATTTCTTAATATATTTATGGATAATACATATATTAATTATAATCGCAAATTAGGTAATTTCACATTAAATGACTTATATAACGGTGATCTCATTTATTGTCATAAATATTGAATTAAATAAGTCATTATTACTTTTGACTTGGATAAATGAGATTAAAACTATATATACTATTTTATTTGAGTTTTAGGGTTTAATGAGTGTCACACTCAAATATAAATAATGACTTCAGAATTTTGGTCTCCAACACATCAAACTCACATCCATAGCTCTTTTTTCACAGTGGAGTTGTGATTCAGCCCTATCAGGGATACAGAAGATCAAAGAACCACAAGAACCAAGCTCTTTGATCTCAATCATTCTCTCGAATGAAGAGACGCTTCTGCGCTCTCAGTTATATTTTTTAATGATTTAACATGGATGATCTTGAGGTTGAGAAATCCTAAAATTTTTAGATAAAACAGAATTTTTATGCAATTTCAGGTATTTTCTAGCTGAAATTGAGGAGTTGGAGCAAAAGTCTGATTCAAAAACAGAGAAAGCACTATAAATGCTGTCCGGATCTGACCTTCTTGCATTCAAAAGAGCTTTTCTGGAGCTACAGAAGTCCAAACGGAGCGCTCTCAACGGTTATGAAAAGCTAGCATCTAGAGCTTTCCAGCAATGTATAATAGTTCATACTTTGCTTCAGAATTAAAGGCCTAAAACTGGCGTTCAACGCTAGCCTCCTGCCCTATTCTGGCGTCCAGCGTCCAATGCCCATAAAGGACCCCTAGCCAGCGTTTAACACCCTAGAGGCCTCCTAACACGTGGATCTCAATCAAGCTCAGCCCAAACACTCACCAAGTGGGGCCCAGAAGTGGATTTTAGCACTAAAAGACTGTTTTATCCTTTTTATGTAATCCTTAGTCATTAGTCTAGTATTTATTTGAGAACTTTTACATCTTTTGGGGACCTCTTTTGCCATATTTTTGACTTCCACATTGTATTTTCTATCAGTATGAGTTTCTAAACCTCCTAGGTTGAGGGGAAGAGCTCTGCTGAGTTTTATGAATTAATAAAGTGCTACTGTTCTATCTCAATACGTGTTTGATTCTCTATTCTAAGATGTATATCCGTTCTTCATCATTATGAATGTGTTGAACTGGCACAAGGTTATCTCATTCTACAGTGGTTTAGAGTGAGTCTTTTATCGGACAATGATGAACCACTAGTTTGATTATACATCTCCTAGACGGCTAATCCACAACTTTGTTGGGGACTTCTCGAGACACCAGTTCAGCCGTTGTATGGGGAGATTAGAGTCTTTGTGGTAGAGGCTAGAACCAAAGGCGATCATCCTCTGATCTGGAAGATTTGACCTTGTCTGTGGCATTTTGAGTAGGATCACAAAAGAGAATAAACTGCAAGAGCTTCACCTTCAATCAGACTGAATCCGCACTAACCCTAGGGTTCAGATCTGGAGGAGCATTGGCGATCCCTTAAGAAAGGCGTTGATCACATACAGCCTGCCATAGAAGAAATCATTCACAGTTGGAATAGACAGTAAGACCGGATTAATCTAGAAGAACAAAGCATCTCCAAGCCTTAACCATCTTCTTATCATTGTATTCATCATCAACTGAGTAACGTTTTATTTATTTTCTTTTCATGCGAATTAAACAAATAAACAACTCTTTTATCTGCCTGACTAAGATCTACAAGATAACCATAGCTTGCTTCAAATTACAATCCTTGTGGGATCGACCTTGACACACTCAGGTATTACTTGGACGACCCAATGTACTTGCTGGTTTAGTTGTACGAAGTGTGAGAATTCGTGCACCAAAGGGGTAGGTCCCTCCCATTTATTCATGCTTATTGGGTGGGCCCTTTTATTTGGGCCCCTGTGTCTGGAAGCTTCTGCCAGCTGTCCCAAACCACTAGTTGTCCAAATCTTCGCTGGGGGGTCTCATCACACAGGGAACACCTTGGCTTAGTCGGGTGAGTTTGCAAAGTGGTATTTGGTCTTAATTGGGTTGGGCCAGAACAGGAATCATAACTTTATAAAAAAGCTACGACAAGCAAATCTCATAGGAAAAGGTGACAAAACAGCAAAGATATGACCTAATGGATTATCGATTGAACTAAAAAGCAAAAGTAGTAGTGAGAACAAGGTTAAATTTTGAGGGATATGTCTAAAGACATAGGGTGAGAGCAATGAGGATAGCGCAATTGCGTTGAAGGGTGACAATGGAAGAGGAATACAATGGACAACTTTGAGCGAGAGAGTATGGATAGCAACTATGATCAGAAATATTCATCAAATTAAAAGTTAATTATAATTAGTAAAAGCATATTAGTTAGTATAGTAAGATATGGAATATTAATTAATTAGTATACTTTGTTATGGGGAAATCACATAAAGAAATGAATTGAGTAGAAAATTACATGGATCCCCTAAAATGGAAAACGTTACGTGGGTGCCATAATTTTATATAAATTGAAGCAATTTATTTCGATTTACCTTCAGTTAATATAAATCGAAACAACCTAATTCGATTTATTAAGTTTTCATGATATTCAAATCAACATTATTCGATTTATGTTGAAGAACTTAAATCCATGCAATTCGAAAAAGGGTGTTTCGATTTATGTTGGTGGACGTTCATCCATACAATTCAAATGATAGTGATTCGATTTACGATGGTGGGTTTAGAGTTATAATTCGAATCTACCTTATTCGATTTAATAGGGAACAAATGCATATCATTAAATCGAATTGGGTAAATTTGATTTACTTAGTATGCGTGTTCTATATAAGTAGGGTGAGAACGTGGAGTGTTCAATTGAGGGTAAATTGACAATGGCTAGTGAAGAGAGTTTTCTAGTTCTTGTGTACTACAAAGGGATTAAGAAAAAAATGCGACCGGGAATAAAATTCACTAATAAAGATCCGTTGAGTGACTTTCTCAAACCTTCTATGAGCCTTGTTGACAGGGATCTGTTGTTCGTAATGGGAAGAAGTATGACTCGTTTGTGATAGGCAATGACGAGGATTTGCAAGTTTTATTTCACCGTCGTCGACAGTTTTATTTCACCTTCCTCGCTTACGTCGTTAGAAAGGTGGCTAAATGTCTCCTGCATCCAAGTACACTTCACAGTGGACTTGTCGATGTAGTCCGCCGGAGGCAACACACCCAACAATTTCTAAAACCAATCCCATGCAGATCGCCCACCATCAATGAATTGCTCGAAGTCTGTCAGGTAACCACTGACATACTGTCCATCGATGGGAAGACCTAAATGGTATGCAACATCTTGAAGCGTAATCGTACACTCTCTGAACAGCATGTGGAAGGTATGAGTCTCGGGCCGCCACCGTTCGATAAATGCACTGACCAGTGACTCATCGAATCTAAACCAATGGTCGTTGATCCTCGCGAGATGGGCTAATTTGGCCATCTGCAGGTACAGTATGATCCTGTCGTCGAGGGCATACCGTGCTGCCTCCTCATGCTAGTGACACATCGATGTGGCTGCACAACAATGAAAAAAAATTCTTTTAGAACAGTCACAATTAACAAACCAATTCACCAAAAGACTATCACGGAATCCAGGCCCTTCTTAACAAAATCATATCCAACTTTAATCCCTAATGCCCTAAAGTGGACAACTCTACTAAAATTAAATTTTAATGTAAATTTTGTTGCATCCCTGAACATAGATAACCTAGATAACCTGACAATAAATAATTTAATTAAGTTGTATTAAACAAAATTAAATTAAATTCTAACAGTACATAATTAATCTAATATTCAATACATAAACTATAAAAACAAACTAAATTAAATTATATTAATTTAAACACTAACATTTAAGTATTAAATTACATTAACTTTAAATAAATTAAATTCACTAAGAATTTTTCTCAACCCAAACTAAATTAATTTTAACTAAAATAAGAATAAACTAAATTACTGCTCGTTAACCTAATCTTTAGGGATTAAATTAAATTTAAAAAATTAAGCTAATTTAAATTCTTGCCAAATTTCTGCTGCCCATTTAATCTAACATTCGAAACTTATATTAGTAAATCCTAAACTCCCAAAAAATCTCTAATATAATTAATTACTACTCTAACTAAGCATCGTTTAACACTATTTCACCTTGCATTTGTACTATTAAAATTCTAACAAATACTAAATTACTTGCAAAACTACCATCTGTAGTTTAAAAATCTCAATAGCGCACATAATGAAATTCTAAACGACTTAACATCACAAACCACTATTTATTTTTTAAAGATATTCAATTTTGGAAACTAACATCTTCATGGATAGAACCAGTAATATGGGCGACGCGTCTAACCGATAGATACGGTTTGGGTCGTCTTCTATTTCCGCAGTTAGAATCTCAGGGTGTTTTTGAGTGAAAATTTTTTCTGAAATGAGGTGAAATGTAATTTGAAGCATGTGACTTCGAATGCTTTATATAGGTATACACCGAATAAATCGAAACACCCTACTTCGATTTACCAATATCCATCGTTCCAAGTAAATCGAAACAGCCTATTTCGATTTACTAATGCCGAATTTGAATCCACCTAATTCAAATTACTATGAGCAAAAACTATGGATGTAATTCGAAATCTACAGATTCGATTTATCATGAGTACACTTCAAACTATATTATATCGATTCAAGCTCATTCGATTTAGTTAAAATCATAGTAGTTCAAATTCTATTAATTTGATTTACCACTAAAAGAATTAAATCGATTTAATCTAATTCGATTTATACGAATTTATGTATGAAAACATGCATGTAGCATTTTTTATTTTACGGGATCCATATAAATTTGATTTTCATTTTTTTTTTAGGTTATTTGCCCTATAAGTTGCACTAAATTTATGCATAACTAATACCACCTCTGCTTAAAAAAGGGCAAAAAAAAAAAAAAAAGTGACGCTTTAATATAAGTTCTGCCATTAGACTCTTACATAATAAAATATGATTTTTTATTAATTTTGAATACAATGTAATGTACCACTACCACAAGTTTTCTCTTTTTTGGCCAGACCTTAACGAGTGTCAGCATTAACCATTGAGGTTTCATATTTTTGGTTGGAAGTGTCACCATTAAGGCTAATCATTAATCTCTACCGACCAAAAAGACAACTGAATCGCGTGCATTTTGTTTATTTATTTTTTTGGACGAGGTCCAATCCAAAAACATTGGCGGTCATAGTTGTGGGTTTGCATATTATAATGTGATAGCATTACAATGGGAACTGGGAAGAGCCCAAAAGGCCCATTAAAGCCAGCAAGTTTATGCTATCTATCTATGGGCCTTAGATAAATGGCCTTTTCACTTTCCTCTCCACCTTCTTTGCTTCATGAATCACACACCCGGGTTCAAATATTGGTAATGGCTAAATAATGGATAAAATCTTTAAATACGTGTGTAGTTGATGTGTGTAATTATGTGATGTAATACTTAAGATTAGAGACTATCTAATACATCCAACTAAAAAAAACAAACCATATACTTATTCATCACGTCAAATATAGGGCAATTTACGCATGTAAATTGTTTGATCTCCAATATTACGCAAATACATTGTTTCAGTTTTTAATACGCAAATGCATTGTTTCTATATTTTATGTAAACCGCTACTGCCAGTAGCGGTTTACGTGTGAGTGTGTGTGTGTATAAACCGCTACTGGCAGTAGCGGTTTACGTGTAAGTGAGTGTGTGTAAACCGCTGCTGGCAGCAGCGGTTTACGTGAGTGTGTGCGTGTGTGTAAACCGCTACTGGCAGTAGCGGTTTACGTGTGTGTGTGCGTGTGTGTAAACCGCTACTGGCAGTAGCGGTTTACGTGTAAGTGAGTGTGTGTAAACCGCTGCTGGCAGCAGCGGTTTACGTGAGTGTGTGTGAATGGGGCTGCCTATATAAACCAGAGAGGGACCAAATGTGAAGAAGTAGAGTGTTATTCACAAATGGAGGGAGAGGATAGTTTTGTGGCTCTGGTTCACTGCTCTGGAAAAATTCAAAAGAGCAAAAGGCATGGTGTAAAATTCACAGATAGAGAACCGCTTAGTGTTTTTATTCGATCTTCGAATACGTTGGCGGAGATTAAGCAAAGCATATTACGGAAGCTCGGTGTGTGTGGGACGAAGTGGGTAAAAAAATTATTTTACAAGATTCCCATTGATGTTGTCTCAACTGGTGTGAGATATGAGACCTTCGTGATCGGGTCGGATGAAGACTTGCATGTCTTGTTTCACTGCAGGCGTAGTTTTCCGGAGGTGAGGGTAACTGAGCTGTTTGCAAAGTTGGAAGATGGTGTGGATAGCTCAGGGGCATCGGCCCCAAATCCTCAGTCGATCCCAGCCGGTGGTGCCTCAACATCGATGCCTGTGGTAGCAGTGGCAGTTCCGAATTCGGAGCCCGAACGTGCTGGGGCTGTTCATGCATATGTTGGTCCTGTTGTTCCTGATTTTGAATGCGATGCCGGACCGGATCGGGTTGAGAATGCACTGTTTGACGATGATTTGGATGAGGAGCCTGTCGATATTGGTGGGGACAGTGATGATGATATTCCAAGAGGCGGACGTTCAGCCCATGGATGTTCCGGTTCTGCAACACAGGAGTACCCTCCCCACCTCTCTTCTTTGAACTTGGAAGCCATCGGCCAACAGCAGAATGCTGATGCAACATTCGAGGGGCAGGGGATGCATGATGGGACAAATATGTCTGAATTTCAGATTGGCCAATCCTTCCAGAGTAAAGAGGAAGCCGTGTTGAGTGTGAAGGATTACAGTATTCGGCGTGGAGTTGAGTACAAGGTTATGGAGTCCGACAACCTGAAATACCAAGGGAGATGCAAGGAGTTTGGTAACGGGTGCACGTGGTTGATTCGGATAGTCATGCGGAAAAGGAAGGGCACATGGGAGGTTAGGAGGTACAACGGTCCGCACACGTGTATGGCCACATCGATATCAAGCGACCACAAGCAGCTTGATTATCATGTTATCTGTGCGAGGATCTATCCATTGGTTCGAGCTGATGCGTCGGTGTCTATTAAGGTGTTGCAAGAGGCCACGGAGGCGACTTATGGATTCATGCCTAGTTATCGGAAGGTGTGGTTGGCGAAGCAGAAGGCAGTAGCGCAAATATATGGTGATTGGGAGGAGTCATATGCAGATCTGCCTCGGTGGATCCTTGGAGTCACATGCACGATGGAAGGTTCGATTGCTCTATTGAAGACGTCCCCGGTTAGGGTGGGTGACCAAGTTGACGAGGATAGAGTTTTCTTTCATCGGATGTTCTGGACGTTTCCTCCGTGTATTGAGGCTTTCCGCCACTGTAAGCCGCTGATAAGCATCGACGGCACACACCTGTATGGCAAATATGGCGGGACGTTGTTGTTGGCGATCGCACAGGATGGTAACTCAAACATTTTGCCTGTTGGGTTTGCACTCGTGGAGGGAGAGAACGCAGATTCTTGGTCGTACTTTCTATCGAACCTTAGAAGGCATGTCACTCCACAACAAGGTATTCTCGTGATCTCTGACAGACACAACGGCATCAAGGCTGCGTTAGAGAGCCCCGATAGTGGTTGGCTACCCCCGCATGCTTATCGGGCATTTTGTATTCGGCATGTTGCTGCAAATTTTGCCCTCACTTTCAAGGGGCAGGATGCGCGGAGGTGGTTGGTAAATGCCGCGTATGCGAAGACGGAAGCAGAATTTGACTATTGGTTTGATATAATGAGGACGGAGAACCCGGCTATGTGCGAATGGGCAAACAGAATGCCTTATGAGAGGTGGACACAGCATAAGGATGGTGGGAGAAGATACGGTCACATGACCACCAACATCTCTGAGTGTGTGAACTCTGTCTTGAAGGGCACAAGAAACCTCCCGGTGACGTCTTTGGTTAAGTCGACATATCTCCGGCTGGCCGAGTTGTTTGTTGTCCGTGGCCAGACGGCAGAGGCACAGTTAGGGTCCGGGCACCGGTTTTCACAGGCAGTAGTTAAGGCCATTGAGCGTAATCTGAAGGAATCGAGGTGCTTCACGGTGACAGTGTTTGATAGGCATCAGCTTGACTATACTGTGGCTGAGACGACTCCCACCGGGAAATTCTCTTTGGGTAGCTATCGGGTTTCTCTGAGGGATCGCACCTGCGATTGTGGATACTTCCAGGCGCTGCACTACCCCTGCTGCCATGCCCTCGCATGCTGTGCGCAGTCACGCCTAGATTGGGCAACTTATGTTGATGAGGTGTACACCATGTCTGAGGTCTTTAAGGTGTATGAGATGTCCTTTTCACCATGTATTCCAGAGGGGCTTTGGCCACCATATGACGGGCCGACGGTTATACCCGATCCGGGCATGAGAAGGGCTAGAGAAGGACGACCACGGTCCACCCGCATCCGCAACAACATGGACGAAGCCGACACCAGCCGACCTAAGAGGTGTGGTCTGTGCAGGCAGCCCGGTCATACCCGACGGGTTTGCCCTCAGCGAGGTTCAACTAGTGGGATGTAGATTTATCTTTACTTATTTCGTTTATCAGTTATGAGTTTTTAGTCTTTTTGTTTTTTCTTGTGAATGATAGTATCGGTAGTTGTGTTTCACTTTTGTAGAGATATTGTGCTTAATTTCCATCTTAGCTAACAGATCGATAAAGAATATAAAAAACTAAATAAAAGTAAGGCCCAACATAATCATAAAGTAAAAAACTTAACAATATAAAAGTCCTTCCAACAAGACTAAAAACAAGGCCCAACGGGCATAAAACATAAAGTAACAAGTACCCAATATAACAGTCATACAAATATAAAAAACATAAAAGTCCTAAATCAGAAAATAAACTACATAGCGAGAAGTAAAAAACAACAACACATGGTGCTAACCATCGCGATCATCCCTCGCAACATCATGAAAGTCACCAAGGAGATGAGATCCTGTCCCACATCGAGCCGGACGTCTGACTCGAGTCGGTCGGGCTGCTTCCTGTCCAACATCATCACGTGGAGGGTCTAACCCGTAGGCGGACTGGGGGGTGCCCCCCATAGTGAACCAAGTATCCAACGGACTACCTGCAGGCACGTTCAGATCTACCCCATACTGACCCTGATAATCATGTGGCTGGGAATGCATCTCCGTCATATGTGGCTGGTAAGCTCCGGTCTCCATCTGCACATCCGGCATCTGCTGCTGGTAAGACTGGCCACCAAACTGCACATTCGACGTGCCAGCATCATTCCCAATCAACTCAGCAAAGTCTGCATAAAACCGTGGACTGACCAGCTGATCATCTAAATCCATAGTCATGGTCGGTGTGAACTCCGGCATCTGAGAATAAGCTCTGCTAGTGAATGTATCCCCTCCAGCCTCAGTCGCTGCGGTCCCACTAACTCCGCCTGCGTGCTGTGTATCATCCGGAGTTCTCCCACGTCTGGCATTAGCCCGACGAACACGGTGATCGACCTCAGCTCTAGCATCTCCGCCTGCGTCATCCTCCTGCATCGCATCATGTAACCACCTCCACTCTCGACCGGTGTCCCTAGTCCCAACACGACGGCGTCTCTCAACACGACGGTTGTCCGGCATATCAGGTAGCTGTGATCTGCGTGGAACCTGGGAGGATCCTCTCTGATATGCCTCCGGAGGTATCTGGGTGCCTCTAGGATCGGCAAATGCAGCCCCAGGGCTAAGGAATCGCTGAGCCTCTCGGTACCACCAATCTAGGTAATCTGCAGATGGGCCAGGATCTGCCACTCGCTCAATGGAAATGACGGCATCAAGTCGGTTCTCCCAATGCTCATGCCATTTCTGATAGTAGTGGGGAAACCACCTATCGCCACCCCTACCGTCCTTAGCATGCAGCCAGTCTACGTTCAAAGCATCCTCGGGGGTATGTTGTACTCCGCCCAGCTGTGGAACAACCCTGTCAACCTGATGCCACTCGATGACCGCAAAGTATATCAAGGCAGTCACGGCTCGCCACATGCGACTGTGCTCCTCTGTAAGTATCTCTGGATGGACCACGGCAAGTACATCAAGCGCGGAGTAGGGCTCCCACACAATCTGAAATTTAAGAACTCATCAAGGACTACAATAACAAGTATATATCTAGTCACGAATAGAGATCAAACAAAAAGTAAAACTCTTGCTGCTATAAAACTTACATCACGAGCGGTCAGTCGATCCAATGCAAGCCGATACCTAATGACCCTCTGCTCCTTTCCATCATTAGGAGGTAAGTAGGCAGACCACCTAAATTTAAGTCATATGAGACACCAAGTTTAAAATATGCCAAATAAATTTGTTAAACTCAAAAAAGCATAACCCAAACCTTGATGCCAGCGGGAAAGAGAAAACCTCAAACCCGGCCGGCCTAAGAGACGGAAACCGCCAGAATATCCAACTCTGAAGTAACTGGAGCGGGCCCGCAAGATTAGTCACATTTCTGTTTGCTACCCGACACATACATCGGTACAGCCACGCCAAAGCGGCCGAACCCCAGCTATACCTCCCCATGCCATCAAGGTTTGCCACAAATGGCAACCATCGTATATGAACCCGGTTCGCACTCTTGTCCCCAAATAACTGAGTCGATAACAGCATCATGATGTAGGCCCGTGCGTATATGCGGACAGTCTCCTCGCTCGCATCTGGTGGTAGCACCCTAAACCTCTCGTGGAACCATGTAAAGTGTACTGTCATCTGCTTGACCTTATTCGGTGGGGGCCGCTCACCGAATAGGTCCTCAAACCACTCCCAAGCTGGTCGGCCACCCTCCATGTATGTCTCAAACTCACCAAGGCAACCACTCACAGCCTCCCCATCCACAGGAAGCCCTAGCTGAAATGCCACATCCTGCAATGTCACTGTGCATTCTCCGAAAGGCATGTGGAACGTATGCGTCTCAGGACGCCACCTCTCAACGAACGCACTAACGAGTGGCTCATCCAACCAGAACCATTGGCTATTTAGCCTAGCCAAATGGTACAATCCAGCCCGCTCTAAATACGGGATGATCCTTTCATGCATGGGCATATTCTGTTGCCGCCTCACACTGTATATACACCTATTGGGCTGCACAGAACAACAAACGAAAACAGAGTCCAATTAAATTCTCCTATCCTTAAACAGATTTCCATATCTAACCGAATACGAATACCTTAAAACATCAGCAAATTCTCCTATATAATATTTAAAAAAAATTTCCTACTCACGATAGGGAAAATGACAACACAAATAATTTACTTATTAACATCCAGAAATTTTAAAATATTGTAAAGAATTTAAATTTAAAACTTCATATCATACAAATATCCTAAACAAACTATAATAATTCACTAATGTCAACTATCCCGTTCCCTAAACTAAACCAACATTAATTAGCGGGCATAACATTCATTGAATGGAATTAAATTTCAGGTAACTAGGCATATCTATAATTAACCAAGAAAAACTAAAAACACTAAACCAAGATTAGTGAACTAACATCCTAGCATGCGAACCCTAAATTCAGGATACAACGACTAATCTATAAATTCTAATTCCTCTACCTAACCTACCGTTTTTCTAACTAAGATATGCAAAGACTACAAAAAAAATAAATATTAACTAACCTCGTCACCAATAGAACCGGCAATATGCGCAACGCCGTTCAGTCGGTACAGGTTCCTGCCTGCCATGATAACTCGCCAGAAGTCGCCGCTGAGGAACCTCGGACCCGCTCACAACTTGCTCTGACTTCTCTCTACAATTTCCTCTCTCTAGAAAACTCCTGAAACCTACTAAACACATAATCCGCGGCTGCAACCACGGTTTATATAGGCAAACCATCACACGTAAACCGCTACTGGCAGTAGCGGTTTACACACACGCACACACCCACGTAAACCGCTACTGCCAGTAGCGGTTTACACACACGCACACACACACGTAAACCGCTGCTGCCAGTAGCGGTTTACACACACGCACACACTCACGTAAACCGCTGCTGCCAGCAGCGGTTTACACACACTCACTTACACGTAAACCGCTACTGCCAGTAGCGGTTTACACACACACACACTCACACGTAAACCGCTACTGGCAGTAGCGGTTTACATAAAATATAGAAACAATGCATTTGCGTATTAAAAACTGAAACAATGTATTTGCGTAATATTGAGGATCAAACAATTTAGTTGCGTAAATTGCCCTCAAATATATATTAGCGTCTTAAGGGACATTACGTTTCATGTCTAAAAATAAAAGAGAGACATTACGTTTGTGTATGTTAATCTGCTTTTCATTTTGTAAAGAAAAAAAAAAAGAAAATAATTATCTTCTTAGTTTATTCTTTTAAGGTAGTTATAAAAGAAGAAATAAAGGCATCAAATTAGATAGAAAAGTTAACAGGTAAAATAATAACGAATAATACTATATATCTAATAAAATTTATTATTTTTATTAATATTTGACTAATTTTAAATCCTAAATACTAAATTATAAATTCTGAATTTTATACTCTAAACTAATAGTATACAAATAAAATACAAATCTAAAATATTGGCTACTATTGATAGAAAATGTTAGAACCTTAACATTTTTCGTCAAACTATTTAAAACTTTCTTCCACCTATTACAAAACACATTCTTACTCTTTATCTTGTCTCTTTCTTTCGGACTCTTTCACTATTGTATTTCTATAACTCTGTTTACGTATCATCTTGAGAAAGAAATACAGAGGCCACAAGGCAAAAAAAGAGACATTAGAAATAAATAAAAAGAATTCTTTTTATACGATCTTGTTTAATAAAAATAGACATAATATTTTTTTAAGAAAAAAGTATATGATTTGTATCCTCATCATCGACGCCAAACCACCATCCACCACTACAAGAAAAATATTGGTTACCGTCAGATTTATCGTCGGATTAATTAAATAAATCTGTCACTAAGTATGTTACCGTCGGATTTATTGTCGTCCTGTAGTTGACAGTATAAACAGCGCCAGAAACCTCTTACTAGCAAATTTTTTTTAGTCCAACGCTAATTACCGGCGAAATTTCTATCAGTGTTTTCAATGGATTGTCGAGCCTGGGTTGATGATTACTATCGGATTAATCCAACGGTAACTTTGGCACCATTTCACTTGAAATGGCGCCAAAACTTACCGTCGGATTGATCTGACGATACATCTACCGGTAGGATTTTTATTTTTAATTTTTTTGGCACAGTTTAGCCACAGTTTAGCCACAACTAATAGTCAAATGAAATTAAAACTCTTGTTAACGAAATTGTTATCAGAGATCTAAAATTAGCAGAAATCAACAAATTATTTTATTAAAAATAAATGGTATGAATACAATAAAATGTCACAAAAGTGGAGTAGTGTACCCTAAACAAACAAAAATGCATAAAACCCTAATCCTTACAAATGCTGATAATTGTCGTCGGTGGCGGCAGCGATCGCGTCGTGGTCCCCCTGCTGAAGCGGCAGAGTAGGTGCTGCCATCAGTGCCCCACCAGCAGCTTCTACCGCTGCTGCCTCCAGCGTGCATCTGCTGGCTGTACTCCTCCATCTAGTGTCGCAGCTGCTTGAGCTTCTCCGTCAGGTCCAAGCTGGCGGCAACATGTGTAAGAATCTCTCGATATCCCTACTCAGACTACTCCTGCTACTGGTGAAGCTCTTGTGTTAGCTTCTGTACCTCCTCCCTCAGGTCGATAACCTCCTAGGATCAGCAGGGTTGGTGGCAGAAACAGAGGCAGAGGATGCCGCCATCTTTTTTTTTATTTTCTGTCCATTTTACAAACAACAAATAAAACATAGCTACTTCATCTTTTTGTAGAGTAATGTGTTATTGAATAATGGACTTCATAAAACACTATTATCATTTAACAAGACTAACAAACATAAAACAATACTCTACTATACTAGGCCAATAACAATATAGGAATCAAATATATTATAAAGGCAAAAGAGCACTAGAGTAATAGAGTAACTCGAACGAATAGTAATTTCCTAATAAAGCAACAACAACTAGCGAATCATCAAACAGTTAAGTATTGCTCAAACAAATTCAGCAACAATTCATCAGCCAAATTAACAGTACAACGCATAATTAAGAATTCAGACTAATTCAAATAATCTCAGCATAAAAAATTGGCAATCTCAGATAATAATTCCAAACACATTGAGCAGAGATCAAAACCTATCATTCTAACTAAATTATCATAACCTAACCACCTAAAATCAACTTCAACCGAAATTAATCTACCTAAACTAATTACTAAACATAACTAACTAAATAAAATTAAAATTAACTAAGCAGAAATGAAACAAAGCGAAAATAGATTCAATGAAAACCTGGAATGCAAAACAATTACAAGAGAGAAAACAGAAGTGGGCGGTTCGAGCAGCGTCGGGAACAGAGAAGAGAGAACGGGGCGTTTCGAGCAGCGGTGGTGGTTGGAGCAGCGGCGGCGGCCTTTGGAGCAGCGGCGGCGGCCTTTGCAGCAGCGGCAGGGGCTAGAGAGAGATTGCGAGGTGAGAGGGTAGAAAGAGAGAAAGGAAGGTGAGAGCAAGAAAACGAATTCGAAATGAAGGGGAAGGGGTTCGCGGTTCCAATTTAGGGCACGATTACCGTTGGATTTACCAACGGATATTTTCGACGGTAACGCGGTTCGGATACCAAAACGCAGCGTTTTTATTGAACATGTCTACTGTTGGATTCTTTCGACGATAAATCCAATACTACAGTTAGTGCCCATTTGTCGTGGTTTTCCGCCAAAAATTACTGACAGTTTTATCGTTGGAAGCCACTATCCGCCGGTAATTATTTGACACGAAGAATTTTTCATCAAATCTATCGCTAAATCCAACACTAAATTCGATGATAATCGTCGCTGCTAAATCCGACGGTTCTCAACATTTTTTTTATAGTACACCTTCAAATGAGTCCGAAGGCAAAAGTAATGTAATAGTAAAAAAGCGGTGTAAGATCTATCAAAACAGAGAAACAGAGTTCGATAGAAAGGGTAATAGTGACGACTAATGAGTAGTGACAGTAAAAGAAGAGAGAGAGAGAATTGTGACAGGAAACAAAAGTAATGATGATAGATCATACAGAGAGGGAGTTATAAAATTAAAAAGAACGATAGTAAAAAAATTATGAAACTAAAATGAGGGTAAAATGCCTAAAATAATAATTGAAAAATTTTGCCACTTTTTCATTGTTAAATTTTTTATTTTGTAGTTGATAAAAATTCTATAAATTTTTATCTCTAAAATAGAAGTATTTTTTTTTATCGTCTCTATTCCTATCTCTCTTTTCAAGCATCTTTTTGTCTTTACATTTATATTTTTATCTATGTATTTCCATCTCGAGACATGTATAATAAGTTAAATTCATTACATACATATAATAGCAGATAATATTGTTATATAACTATTATTACTTTTAACTCTATTTAGTTTCACGTAGTGTACTTATTGCTGGTTAGGTTTTCAAAATAAACTAGTCAATATTTTAGTAACAATTGAGGCCTCTAGTTTGCACAATAAAGAATTAATCTTTTGAAGGGTTAGACTTTCAGAAATCGTTAGTTTAGCTGCTTTTAACTGGCCAATTTAGGCAAATTTAGACCATAATAAAAATTTCGGGAGAACTAAATTTTATTCCCAAACACACTGTTCAATCACTAATTAATAATCTTAAAACAGCCATGCACATTTAGAACTTGACCTCTTTGTTGGATACAGATGATCATTATTCACGGTTGTTGTTATTATGGTCGTTGTTGTTAGTCAGAATTTATTATTTTTTATTATTATTTGATTATTAATTTAATTTTTTTAGTTTAATTTTTTTTAGTTTAGTAATCTAACAACATACTTTATTTTATATTTTAAAATATTAATAATTAATTAATAGTAAAAAATAATAAATTTTGATAACTCTCTAACATAATAATAATAACAACAATAATAATAATAATAATAATAATAATAATAATAATAATAATTATTGTTATTATTATTATTATTATTATTATTTACTATGCTGCCACACCTTACATTTTGTATAGGATTATGTTACGGATCCGGTTCTCGGATCCCCACTCGGAACAACCCTCCGACTCCACCTCCGAGTCGGGTCGCTCCCTTCTTCCAGAAGGCCCAAAATCAACCCACTCAATCCCATAACTAACAATCAAATTTGAATATCTCCCTTATCTTGACGAAACAAGATAAGATAAGATAAGCTACCTCCACCTATATAAAGGGGACCTCAGGCCCCCCAGGTAGGTCATTCACTATACACACCTTATACCTCTTAGATCCATTCTGACTTGAGCGTCAGAGTGTCTTTGCATGTACCACCCCATTGCTCCAGTCAGAGAATCTGACATCCGCCTCGACCTGCAAGTTCGTGATCCACCTCACAACCTGTACTAGGGACATCTTGTACATTGGCGCCGTCTGTGGGGACTTGCAACATCACGACGAAATGGCGGATAACCCCGAGGAGCAACCCCCAAGCCCTCGTAAGTCACGCCCTCAAAATGCCAAGCGTCGGGAGGCTACCCCACCCGACCATCGCAGAGTGGCCAGTGCCATTCGCCAACCAACCCTACCCCAGTAGCGACCGGACAATCGCCAACAGCCCGAGGTTCGAAACCCCGACGGCCTAGGGAAAAAGGCGGTCCAGATAATCCAAGACCTCTGCCTCCGAATGCAGGACCTCAAAGGCCGAGTCGCAACCGAAGAACGGTATCACGTGGAACACGGAAGCCACGCAACTTCCAAAACCGATCCCATCGCAATACCAGACATGACAGGCCGCCTGAGCGGCGACATGAAAAAATGCACGATCGCAGCGTCTCCCGCGACCCGGGACAGCGACATAGCACGGATGATGACCGACCCCACTGGGAAGCCAAACGGACAAGAAACGAGCACGTGATAATGGGAGCCACTCCCTTCACGGAAAGAATACTAAGAGCAAAACCTCCCAAAGGCTTTGACAAGCCCACGAATATGAAGTACGACGGAACCAAGAACCCTCAGGAACACCTCACGACCTTCGAGGTCAGGATGAACCTAGAAGGGGCCGCCGACGAGGTCCGATGCAGAGCCTTCCCAGTAACCCTAGCGGGATCGGCGATCAAATGGTTCAACGCCCTCCCAAACGGGTCCATAACCAACTTCCATGATATCTCGAGGAAATTTATGGCCTAGTTCACCGCTAGAATCACCAAAGCTAAACATCCCATCAGCTTGTTAAGAGTCACCCAAAGACAAGACGAATCTACGAAGAAATACCTGGACAGATTCAACGACGAATGCCTAACGGTCGACGGGCTCACGGACTCAGTCGCGAGCCTCTGCCTGACCAACGGGTTTATGAACGAGGACTTCCGGAAGCACCTCACCACCAAGCCAGTTTGGACCATGCACGAGATTCAAAGCGTCGCTTAGGAATACATATACGATGAAGAGGTAAGCCAAAAGGAACATCCCAAACCGGCGAGTGTGAACCGACCCTCCAGAGTTGGAAAATTCTCAACTTACACTCCTTTGTCAGCACCCATCACCGAGATCTACCACCAGATAGTGGATCGGGGTATCCTCCCAAAGGCTCGACAGCTTAAAGAAAGAACAGGCGGCAACAAGAGCCTATATTGCGACTACCACCGAAGATACGGGCACAGAACACAGGACTGCTTCGACCTAAAGGACGCCCTGGAGCAATCCATACGAGACGGTAAGCTCCTTGAGTTCGCCAAGATTATTAGAGAACCAAAACGCACCGAAAGAGACAGATCACCAGAGCGCGAAGGATGCAACCCAAGGACGCAAAGACAAGCCCCTCGGGAAAGCCCGAAAATGGACCCGACTAGAGTTGTGAACGTTATCACAGGCAAGGATACACCAGGGAAGTCGAAATCAGCGCTGAAAAAGGACCTTAAAGTCCTAGCGGTCAAAAACCAAGCTCCGACCATCATCACCATCAATGCGATAACATTTTTCCTCGAGGATTGCCAACACGGCACCTCGGCGGAAGACGCCCCGTTCGTCATCTCAGCAAAAATCGGAACAAGACTAGTTAGAAGAATACTCGTCGACATCGGGGCGGATTCCAAAATCCTCTTCAGAGGAGCCTTCGACAAACTTAGGCTCAAGAATGAAAACCTACAAACACACAACAACGGGGTAACTGGACTCGGGGACAACTTTCTCAAACCAGACGGTTCCATATCCTCGCGCTCACTATCAGAACCGGAAGCCGGAGGAAGACAATCCTATCCGAGTTTGTAGTCCTCAAAGACTCCAGGGCCTATAACGTTATACTCGGAAGAAAAACAATTAACGACCTCTCCGCCGTCATCTTTACCAAATTTTTACTCATGAAGTTTATAGCAGACGACGGCTCCATTGGAACAATCCACAGGGACCGAGAAATTGCAGTAGAATGCGACAACACCAGAGGGGACCTAGACGCCCGACAAGATAGGAAGCCTAGATCGGAACCAGAGGAGGACATGGAGAAACTACAGATAGGGCAAACCAAGGAGGAGTACACGTTCATTAATAGGAACCTTCCGTACGACCTCAACGAGGATCTCATAAGTCTCTTAAAGTGGAGCAGAGACTTGTTCGCATTCACTCCCGACGATATGTCGGGCATAAATCCTGACCTGATGTCCCACCGACTAGCTGTGGACCCCAAAGCCAAGCCCGTAACCCAAAGAAGACGAAAAATGTCCCCAGACCAAGCATCTGAGGTCAAGAAATAGGTTAAAGCCCTTCTCGATGCGGGCTTTATCCAGGAACTACCCTACATGACCTGGCTAGTCAATGTCGTATTAGTTAAGAAGGCAAACAGGAAATGGCGGATGTGCGTCGATTACACGGACTTAAATAAAGCTTGTCCAAAAGATGCCTTCCCCTTACCAAACATCGACGGGCTCATCGATGCCGCATCGGTTCACCAGTACCTCAGCTTCATGGATGCCTACTCCGGGTACAACCAAATACCCATGCATCAACCCGACGAAGCAAAATAGCTTTCATCACTCCCGACAGCACATACTATTACACGGTCATGCCATTCAGACTTAAAAACACTGGAGCCACTTACCAGAGGCTGGTCAACAAAATATTCCAGGGCCTATCCAGAACCAAGCTAGAAGTTTACATAGATGATATGCTTGCCAAGACCCAATCTGGCAAACAACTCGTCGGTGACCTCGAGCTCATGATGAACACCCTGAGGAGATACCAAATGCGCCTTAACCCGACAAAGTGCGCCTTCGAAATAGAAGTCGGGAAATTCCTAGGGTTCATGATCACCCAGCGGGGGGTGGAGACGAACCCCGAAAAATGCAGAGCCGTCCTCGGGATGGACAGTCCCAAAAACCTTAAAGACATCCAAAATCTAACCGGCCGACTAACCACCCTCTCCCGCTTCTTCGGTGCGTTAGCCCAGAAGGCAATTCCCTTCTTCAAACTCATGAAAAAAGGGATTCCCTTCAAGTGGGAAGCGGAATGCGAAGAAGCTTTCCAATACTTCAAATAAGTGCTGGCAGAACCACCCATTCTCGTTAAACCCCAAACAGGAGAGGTTCTCTACCTATACCTATCCATAACGGAGGAAGCGCTAGCGGCAGCGCTCGTTCGAGAAGACGAGCACAGAGCCCAACAAACCGTATATTTCATAAGCAAAGTCCTCCAAAATGCGGAGGCGTGCTACACTCGGCTCGAGAAACTCGCCTTTACACTCCTTACGGCTTCCCGACGCCTTCGACAATAATTCCAGGCCCATCCCATCACGGTCCGAACTGACCAAGCGGTCAGGAAAGTCTTACAAAAGCCCGACCTCGCGGGAAGGATGCTGGCATGGTCTGTGGAATTGTCCCAATTCCATATCGAGTTCGAGCGTCGAAACGCGATCAAAGCACAAGCAATGGTAGACTTCATCGCTGAGA
Source organism: Arachis ipaensis (assembly GCF_059453495.1). Classification (NCBI taxonomy): domain Eukaryota; kingdom Viridiplantae; phylum Streptophyta; class Magnoliopsida; order Fabales; family Fabaceae; genus Arachis; species Arachis ipaensis. The sequence goes on along the minus strand of NC_142439.1, from coordinate 14,658,657 downwards.
TGACCCCGGGAAACTCTACTACAAAAACCTGGAAATTACATGTGGACGGCTCTTCCAACACCAACTCTGGAGGAGCGAGAGTAATACTCGAAAACCAGAACGGAATCGTCATCGTAGAATCCCTCCAATATGAGTTCCCGATCTCGAATAACCAAGCCGAATACGAGGTTCTCTTGGCCGAATTAACGCTAGCCAAAGAAGTCGGCACAAAGGTATTGGAAGTGTGTCGTGACTCCCAGGTGGTCAGCTCCCAAGTCAGCGGAAACTACCAGACACGGGATCCCCTACTGCTACAATACTTAACTAAAGTAAAAAAGCTAATAGAAGAATTCGAGCAAATAGCCATCCAACAGGTTCCCAGGGAACAAAACACAAGGGTAGATCTACTCTCGAAGCTAGCTAGCACCAAGTTGGGGCTGGAAAATCGGTCACTAATCCAGGAAATAATCAGAACACCATCCATATCAACCACAACCTCAGTTGGTCTCCTAGTCACCAACCATGACTCATGGATCTCTCCTATCCTCCAATACCTCATCGACGGGGTATTACTCGGAGGCCCCAAAGAAGCGAAAAGGATAAAATGGAAAGCGTCCAACTACACCACAATAGTAGGACAATTATACAAATGCGGACTTTTGTAACCACTACTCAAGTGCATTGAACCTAGGGACACGGAGTACATACTCCACGAAATCTACGAGGGCTGCTATGGCCACCACATCAGAGGCAAAACTCTGGCCCAGAAAATCATCCGAGCTGGGTACTTTTGGCCCTCAATCATCAGGGATTCCTTGCAACTAGTCAAAAGATGCAACAAATGCCAAATGCATTCCGACTTCCATCAAGCCGCCCCACACCAGCTCACCGTCATAACGGCGGATCGACCATTCGGAACATGGGGCGTCGACCTGGTCGGCCCCTTTCCCATGGCCCCCGGACAACCCCGGTACCTCATCGTCGCAATCGACTACTACACTAAATGGATTGAGTTCGAACCCCTAGCCTTCATCACAGTGACCCAGTGCCAAAAATTTCCTTGGAGAAACATAATAACCCGGTTCGGGATCCCCGAGATCGTAATCTCGGACAACAGAATCCAGTTCACCGATAAAAGATTGAGAGAATTCCTAGAAGGACTACGCGTATCCCACCGCTTCAGCTCGGTGGAACACCCCCAGACAAGCGGATAGGTGGAGTCAACAAACAAGATAATTGTCAAGGGACTCAAGAAATGGCTTGATGAAGCCAAAAGACTCTGGGCCGACGAACTCGGATTGGTCCTCTGGTCATACCGGACCACCCCCTAGACCTCAACAGGGGTAACTCTGTTCCGCTTAACATACGGCGTAGAGGCCATCATCCCAATAGAAGTTGGAGATCCTAGCCCAAGAAGAACGATCGGGGGCAACGACAAAGACGCAGAACGAGACCTCACAGACGAAATAAGGAGCATAGCCCACATGCGAGAGCTGGCCTTGAAGCAAAAAATCAAGCTAAGATACAACAACGGCGTGATCCGAAGAGACTTCTCACTCGATGACCTCGTCCAACAACGAAACGACATCAGAACTCCCACTTCCGGGGAAGAAAAGCTCACCCCCAACTGGGAGGGCCCATATCGAGTCAAAGGAGTAATTGGAAAGGGAGCCTATAAACTTGAGCGGCTCGATGGGACCGAGATACCGAGGACATGGAATGCCGCGAACCTATAACGATACTACACTTAGAAGCACCTTGACGCGGGATAGACCACCTTAGAAAGCTCCAAGATACTCCCATCCCTTTTATGTCACTCCCTTTTTTTCTTTTAGTTATCCTCTTCCTGTTTTTAATTTTGCTTTCCTTTATGTTAACTAAGTATCTTTCTCGGGTACTCTTTCCCGCCCACTAGGAAGGGTTTTAACAAGGCCCGATATCTTTAATAAAATCCATTTTCTATGTGCCCCCTCCTTCCTACCTCGGAAGACGATAACCCTTTCCAAAATAGCAAGGAGCGAACGGCCACCACCGGGGATCGATCACCCCCGGGGCCTAAAAATGGATATCGACAAAATAACAGTTAAACGACCCAACGACAGTCCGCCCCTCCCACAAAAATAATTCGGAAGCAAACAAAGTCATAGTAAACGGCTTAAAAACGACAGAACAAGTAAAATGGCCAAAACGGCCTAAAAACACAATTTGTTTTAAGTATCCAAGTCACAAAATACGGCCAAACGGCCAAATTACAAGTCTTTGAAACAGAAAAATAAAAACAACTAAAGAAAACTCTACTTGACATCAACGATCTGGCCATCCCGAACGGTCTTGAACGCCCCCATAACAGACACATTAGTTCCTGGCGCGAGGACCTGGGCTTGAGCTCTCATAGTCTCCTCGGTAGCAGAGATGGCAGCCTTCATATCGGCCAACAGCTCACTCTTTTCCTTTCTTAGCCCCTCGGCCTTGGCCTTCAGCGCAGCCACCTCGGCCTTCAGGGTTCCCACCTTGGCAAGAAGAACAGCGGCCTGAGACTCAACGTCCGAGGCCTTCCTTCGCTTCCCCCCAAGTTAAGACAACAGCGAAGTCTCAACCTCGAAAAGACGGAGAAGCTCAGCCCGGGCATCCTCGGATGCCTTCACGGCTTTCTCCCTCACCGTCTTAGACGCCTCAAGCTGCTCCTTCAGCTTGACTACCTTAGACTGAGACTGGCACAGTTTCTGGTCCAAGAGGCCGACCTAGGCCATCACAGGCTCAGCCTTTCGAACTATCACCGCAGAACGAAGGAGGGCACGATACACTGATTTGGCCTAGAACGCCACATCACAATCATGGAAGAAATCCTCAATGCCAGGCATAAGATGCTGATCAATGAAAGCCGGAGCATCAAACGTCTGATCCATCACAAAAGGAACAGAACCCTCTTCCTCCAGATTCTCACTACTAACCTCCTCCGGCCGACTCTGCTTCTGAGAAGCACCAGATGCCGAGACCACGACCACCTCTTCGTCACCACCCGAAGTCACCGGGCCCGAAGTCTTAGGAACGACGCCCCCAACCTCGGCCGAGGCAAGCTGTTGAGAAACGACGCGAGAGTCATCGGCAGGACTGGACGAATGAGTAGAAGGAGAAGCCTCCGAAGTCACCTCCCGGTCCATGGCAGCCTTCAATCTCGCCAAAGTCGTCAAATCGCCAGCCATTTCAACTGAAACAAGAAAGAAAAAGGCATAAGTCCCTAACTCGACAAGACGGATAAAAATAGCAAAACAATAAAACAGACACCAAGGTAAGTCCGGCAAGCCACGGGGTCTCCCCATAACGTCCCTAGGGTTCAGAGGACGCTCCCCAAACAAATACCATAGGACACTAGCGATATCCCGATCCTCTGAAGACAAGAACTCTTGAGTAACCTTTGTCAAAACCGACGGCCCCGCACCGAAGTTCCAGTACGTCGGGAACCGGCGCTCTCCCTCCAACGTCAACCAGAAAGGATGATGTCCCCTAACAGGACGCACCTTAAAATACCCCCTTGAAACCATGGAAGGAATCTTCGTATAAACCAAATACACGACGATAGGATTGGGCCCTAAACGACATATATCCCTTCTTATGCTTTCCCTCCTTGGTAGGCAGGGTGCATAAGAAGAGAAAAGGGAAAACGTTCACTGAAGTCGGGGGCTCCAGATACTCACACACAAGCTCGAAAGTGTGCACCGCCACCCAACTATTCGGATGTAGCTGGGACGGCACCACAAAACATCGCCTCAACAACTACTGCACAAAGGGCGAAAAGGGGAGCCACACTCCAAGCCGAGTAAATATTGCCTCGTACACCCACATCCAGTCCGAGACGGCCGGTGAGTCAAGGTTGGTATAGCAAACCCTCTCATCAACTTCCGTGAGTACGAGCTCATACTGGCGCTCGGCCTCACCACCTCCACAAACAGCTCCCTGATCACGAAGTCGCCGAAGATCCGCCTCCGTCATCCGAGACGGCATACCCCAAACATCACTAGTCATCCAGGAAAAAAGGGAGGGAACGCCCCCGAACAGGGCTACCGGAGCACCCACACCCTCCCTTCTCCGCCGAGACATACCTAAAACAGGAGGGAGCACCACCGTCTGCCTACCAAAACTACATGACAAAAGCAGAAAAAATGACTAAAAAACTACTACTCACTGCAGTCTATGCCTACAGAATGTAGTGGGGCTCATTCTCTCCAGAAACAAACCCACTACCCCTATTCGAAAGCGCAATAGTCAAAATAATAATAAAAATAAATAGAACACAGGCAAAATGCAAGCAACACAAATTACAAGGGTAAAAGAAAAGAACACCAACCTGATAAATTGAGCGTGAATATGAAAGGCACTGAAGCAGGAAATGGAGTGCAAACCAAACCAAACGAAGAGATACGCGACAAAGACAAGACAGGAAAGATATCAGGAATTGCTCTAGGAACAAAATGAACGAGGGAAGAAATAGAAGATAAAAATAAAAAACGGTTATTGAAGATATAAAACCAGAAATACCATCAAGAACCAACGAAGCGAAGAGGGCAAAAAGGGAAAGGCAGTCAAAACATTAAATCATAATAAATGCACCCTTCGAACGTAACTGAAAAGACCCCTCGAGAAGCACAACAGACGTGGAAATATGAAAAGACAAAAACAGCGCGGGCTCTGAAAAGACGTGAATACTACTACGTGGCCTCGCAACGTCCGCCCCCGACAGGTAAAACTTCAGGACGAAATCCCGAGCACAGAACCCCACCTGGGCAAACAATGCCACCAACGACAACTCCCTATCCTCCAGCGTCGGAGACCGACCTCGCTCGCTCTCCCACTGCGGGGGCAACTGTTACGGATCCGGTCTCCGGATCCCCACTCGGAACAACCCTCCGACCCAACCTCTGGGTCGGGTCGCCCCCTTCTTCCAGAAGGCCCAAAATCAACCCACTCAATCCCATAAGATAAGCTACCTCCACCTATATAAAGGGGACCTCAGGCCCTCAAGTCGGTCATTTACTCTACATACCTTATACTTCTTAAATCCATTCTGACTTGAGCGTCAGAATGTCTTTGCAGGTACCACCCCCTATTGCTCCAGTCAGAGAATCCAACATCCGCCTCGATCCGCAAGTTTTCGATCCACCTCACAACCCGTATCAGAGACATCTTGTACAGATTAAAACCCTAATGTTAAAGGATTCTCATTTTGGATCCTTCTCTCCACACATTAGAGACTACACATTTTTGAAGCTCTCATCTCTCACATTCTGTACTTGTACAAGACATTTAAAATTATTTTTTCACACTCTTATTCACAACACACTTTGTAGGTCCTTTAATTTTTTCCATTAATTACTTCTCACCGAACCACCATCATCAACCACTTCTTTCACCTCCAGTTTCATATATAGAGAAACAACTACCTGATATAATTGTTATTTTGTTGTATTTAAACAAATTAAAAATCACGACACTTATTTTCCAAGAATCTAAGGACTAAGAAGTAATATTAGAAAAAATTAACAAGAATGATGTGATATATAATTTTGTTTAATATTTGTGTTTATTTTTAAGTGACGGTATTATTTGATATTTTAGCTATTTTTAGTATTTTAAAATGGGTAAATAATAATTTAGAATAGACAAAACTTTTAGTTTCTCATAGTATTTCTAATTTTGGTAGGTCAATGATTAAATTATTATAAATTTAAAATTTATTTAAAAATTTATCGCTGACAATGAATTATTATACTTATAAAATGAGATTCAAATTTTGATATTTAATTAATTGGATTAGTGAGTTCTAGTGCTACTGTACTAGTGTATTATACTTATATAAGGTGTAAATTCTTACGCACTCAATATAATTTGTATGTATGATAATATTATATATTTACTGATTAATAATCATAATTATTATATTTATTGTGAATTATTTATATTTTAAAATGGCCAAATCTTTAGAATAAATATTGAATTTTAAAAGGTAATCGAATTATTTTTAATAGCATTAATTAATATTAAACTTTATAAATTATAAGTATTAAAAATTAAATTATATATGTGCGATCGTTTTTATCATAAAATTTTTTACATGTAAAAAAACTAAACTTACATATATGTGTATTTATTCATATTTTAAAATAGTCAATCTAGTATTAAATACAGAGTTTTTGAAAAATGAAATTCATGAATGTATTTATGAATAAATATAAATACAAGTGTAGAAAATTTAAATTATTAGATTATTGATAAATAGTTATTTCAATTAATTTTTATCTATATTTGGAAAATAGTCAAATAATCTTTTGCCTGAATACTCATTTTGTATATAGATTTAATTATGAATGCTAATACGTTTAAAAAAAAATAGAAAGCACAATATTTTTAAAAAAATAATGATCTGCTATTAGAAATAACAAATAAATTAGTAGGTTCTGAGTTTTTTTAATATAATCTTGCTAACAATGTGGTTAACTGCAGGAAGCTATTCTTTTAATATAAACAATTGATGCAAAATATAAGAAATTAAAGAATTTAATTAACATGTTAAAGTTATAAATAAAAAAAATTATTATAAAAAGGATAAAGTATATTTTTTGTCTCTGAAATTTATTAAAAGTTTTAAAATTATCCCTAAATTTCAATTTGTCTCAATTTTGTTTCAAAAATTTTCGATTTGCATCAATTCTACTCTTTTAGTTAATGCCGTTCAAATCATTAATAGACGCTAACGACATGGCAAAATAGGATCTCTGATGTAACAATTATTAGGTATCTGAGTCATACAAAAAATATTTTTTAACATTTTTTTAAAAGTTTATATTAAAAAATTAAAGAGTAAAAATTCCAATTTAAATCCTAGAATTTACTTCTACTTCGTCTACTTCTTCTTTTTCATTCTCTGTAAAAACAAGAAAGAAATCCTAATCCATGGCTTCTCAAAGATCTACATCATCACAAAAAATTAGTAGATGACGACAAACACTTACATGCAATTGTGGTAAATCCCCTATACTGAAATGGTTGAAGACATCAGAGAATTCCGGTCGAAGATTTTAAAACTGTGTATATTTTGATGTAAGTTTCAGTACTTTTATTTTGGTATGTCTTTATGGATTTTTTGAGTATTTTTTATTTATGTTGCATATTAGAAAGGAATGTACTTTCTTTACTTGGAGAGGCAGCAACACAAGAGGCTGCAGTTACAATATTGAAGATGAGAATTTTTACTTTGAAAGATAAATTAGCTTATGCTAAATGCAAATTGTTGGTGGATGGTATCTTTAGTGTTGTGGGCTAGTTTATGGTGATTTTTATGTTTATTTGTCGATAAAAGATGGAATCCATTCGAGGTTGGGGTATTGATGCATCTGGAACTGCTGTAATTGGCAAAAATAGTAGTAGTATAGACATGTGTAACAAATTTCAAAAGTCTACTCAATGCAAAAATTTCTTAATGAAATTGTCTCTGAAGTTTGTTTTATGTTTTAAAAATATTCCTTGAAACGATTAAAATAGTTTTGGTTTAAAATTGGCATTAACATCCTGTTGTCACCAATCATCTTAAATAATACAGACAAATATAATGAGACACAATTTCAGCAGTATACTAATAAAAAATACATAAAATAATCCATTACATAAGTCTCTATCAAAATAATATGTCATTATGAAAATGATCACTAAATAACATAAGTCATTACCAAAATATCTCTAAATAATATAAATCATTATTAAAATAATTCAGTTGCAACGTAATAGTTGGTTTCAATAGTTTAATACAAAACACCAATATTTTCCATTCTCAAAAAATAACATTAAATATAATTGGGGTGCAACTATGATCCAGTAAGAGTACTTTGAGTCTGGCTCCCTTGTGTTGAGGGTTGACCTTGTACACTTGAGGTTAAGTTGCTCCTAAGCATCTTAGTTAACTTTAGTGCTGAAATTTTTTATGTCTTTTTTGTTAGGTATTAGGCCTTGTAGCAGCACTGCCCAATCTGGTCCTCCTATGCGCTGACCGAATAGATCCAGCATTTCCATCAGTGTTGTTCTGGGCAAGCAATCTTGTAGAGGTTGCAGCAGTTCCAACAGTGTTGGCATTATTGTAGAGCTTAATCCTAGGAAGAATGTCATCCTTATACTTCTCAATTACCCATCTCTTCTTCAAATAAACTCTAATATCTTCTAGCATTGTCGATATTGATTTCTTCCTAGACTCAACAATTGCAGAATTGAAGCTTTTACACATGTTATTGACAATAGCATCACACTTGGGATAAAATTTGAATCTTGATTTAGTCCAATACTTCAGACAAATCCCTATCAAGTGTTGATATGCACCCTCACTGATTTCTCGAATATCCATCAACTTCTTCTCTCATGCTGCTAGATATGTACATTTAGCAGCTCTTAACATCATTTTCTTAAGGTTCATGTTTAAAAATTTCTTTTTGAAGTTGGCATAAAGGTGTCTCACACAGGATCTGTGATCAACACCTGGAAGTAATTCATCAAAAATTGGAACTAGGATCTATATATACAGACAAACAGACAACATAAATTCAGAATCTTAAATTCACTACTATATAAGGTGCAGAATTTAATTCTCATATTAACATAAAGTACAGAATAAGGTGAAAAATTTTATTTCACAACCATATCAAGTGCAGAATTTAAATCTCATATTAACATAAAGTAAAGAATAAGGTGCAAAATTTAATCTCACAACAATATAAGGTATAGAATTTAAATCTCATATTAACATAAAGTTTTTAAATTACTTTTTGTTGGTCAGACATAAATGTGCTTCGTAATAATTTATCCTCTCCTGTGTTATCAATCAAGTTTGAGAGGAACCATTTCTATTAATTTTTTGTCTCCGCTTCTACAATTGAATATGCGATAGGCAGAATTTGATCATTTGAATCCCACCCCATGGCAACTAATAGCCACCCTCCATACAGGGCCTTTAAAAATAACCATCAAGCCCTATCATGGACCTGCACTTCATAAAGCTCTCCTTACAAGCCTTTAAACAGATGTAGATCCTATGAAATTGTGGTCTTAAGTTCATTGATGTATCGGGATGCTCAGTTTGAGCTGTTGGAGATAATTAGACTTGCAGCTTTACAGATGAACCAGGATTGGTCCTCAGCAACTCATGGCAATAGTCATAAAGTCTTCTATATTGCTCCCTAGAAGTTTCATTAATGTTAACCAGCATAATTTACTTTGCCCAAAATGCCTTTGTCTTTGAAATATGCACATTTTACTTTCTAAGAGTCCTACCTAGTATAGTGCCCAGCTTTAATTTGGGATTCTCCTCTACCTTCTGCCTGAAATTCTTAGCTAGCTACTTTGACTTCATCACTTTTATATCAAATATAGTATTACAAGAGTGATGATCATTAACCATTCTTAGCTGTCAACTATCTTTATTTGCTAACTTCACCGCACGCATATGCAAACCATTCATATCCGTCTCCACACTTAGCCCTCACCTGGACATTGTCTACTACTGGAAATTTTATGTTTCTCCTAGTGTGCATATCATATGATGTCATAGCTTTCTTAAACTCCTCTCTTGTCGCATAGAGAGTTCTAACCTCCCACTTATAAATGCTCACATCCTTCAACTCCTTGTGAGTGAGAAATTTTCTCTTCTTGCTGCCTTTATCATCTTCGCTCGATATCTCCTATAATTTATCACTGTTCAACCGTTCGTTATTGTTTAAACTAGATCTCATTCTCTTTTCAACAACCTCCTTATTTTTCTTAAGTTTCTCCATTGCAGTCTTATTTTTCTTAGACTTCCTTATGTCTTGGTGCATCTCCTTGATAGTTATATCAACATCAAATAGCCTATCATCTCTATAATAATCATTTTCACTATCACTAAAATAGAGATCAGAATCAGCTTTATAATCTGGGTCATCATTGTCATCCTCTTCTTCACTATTCTTCTCATCATTGTCTTCCTCTTGCCCATCTACAACATCTTGGACCCTTTCTTCAACATTTAAATACACATCCACCATTCCATGAATTTGGGCATCCATCTCTCCTTCCCCATCTTAGGGTTTCACTGAAATATTTTGGGCCTCATTACTTGGCCCACTATCAAGTTTCACACACTCTTTCCTCAATAACCTAGCTCCCACCACCAACATCTAAATAACTAATGTCATAATAAAAATTATCAGGAATTGAAGTCTTATGCACTACATACAAATCAACTACTTTTTCTTTCAACTCCTATATTTTGTCATTTCTATTGCTTCTCCATCACCTCTCAACATCTTTAACCCTTTTAATCCTATCTCAGCATCTTTATACCACAGCACCCCAATATTCTCAGCAATATATAGCTTTTCAACCACATCATAAGTCTCCATAACACTCAATCTATTTCTGTCACACTAGTCAATCGTTATTACTTCACCGTCAACATACTCAATTTTACCCTTATTAGTATAAAATCAACCCCCGTGATGACCCTTGTTAGGATTTGGTTGAATTAGTCCCACATTGCTTAGGATAGCAAATGGAGTGGGTGGCCTAGGCTATAAATATGAGGCTAAGTTCTCCATTTATTTTTGCACCAGTCAGAAACACTTTAAGCTTGTATCTGATTTTTCTTTTCCTCTGTACTCTTTGATTAGAGAGTGTTGTGAGGTGTAGTTAGATATTTGCTTTGAGAGAGTGTGGGTGTACTAGGGTGCCGGTGTTAGAGAGAAAGAAGTCTATGTGTTGTAACAATTTTCACATAGTGATATTCTCTGGTTGTCATTTGACAACGGCCGTGGTTTTTTCTCTAGTAATTGAAGTTTCCACGTTAAATTCTTGTGTTGTGATTGTGTCTATTTTATTTCTCTGTCAAAGGTATTTTCTCAAGGGGGAATGATGTCTTATTCCCAACAAGTGGTATCAGAGCTTCGGTTTGGTAGGATTTATTCTTAGTATGCTCTGTGGTTGCAGCCTAGTCTGACCTTCCACATCAGAAAAAAATTTTGTCCTGTGGCTTGAGGTTGATCTTTGGTTGCTGTTGTTGTTGCTGGAAGGCAGTGTGACACTGTGAGAGTGCAGTTTGGAAAGGTTTTGGCTAAGGAAAGACTTGGTATTTAAGTGTGTCCATTGTGACCCACCTCTCTTTCCTGGGGACCCTTCCTAGTGCACGGTCTACAGTTGAGTTATATTATTCCAGTATACGGTTGCAACAATGTCAGGATATTCAAATGCTGTGAAGCTTGAAATAGAGAAATTTGATGGAAGAATCAATTTTGGCTTGTGGCAAATACAAGTCAAGGATGTGTTGATACAATCAGGTTTGCACAAGGCGTTGAATGAGAAGATCTCTGGTTGCTCTCTCTACGAGAGAAGATGATGTTCTCTAGAAGACAAGAAGTATCCTCATGGTATTACCGCACTGCCATGGATAAGGATAAGTTGTGGCAATCGGGTCCACAATTGCACACGGGCATTGGTTGGCGTTGAGATGCAAGGTGTGTGGCGGAGTTAGATCGATGGCTGAAGAACTTCCAGGAAAAGGCAATTTGGAAGTTGCACCATGAATTTTCAGCAAGGTTTCGATCTGTACCAAGGCAAAATACTTGGAGTGGTCTAATTCCAAGTGAGTATACTTTCATGGTGGAGTATGATAGTTCTCTGAACTATGATTGTCGGTATAGACAATGGCGGCAAAGAATTGTCGGTGTTGACAATGGAAGCTGAAGATGTGTGACTATTTCAATCAAGGTGGAGATTGTTAGGATTTGGTTGAATTAGTCCCACATTGCTTAGGATAGCAAATGGAGTGGGTGGCCTAGGCTATAAATATGAGGCTAAGTTCTCCATTTGTTTTTGCACCAGTCAGAAACACTTTAAGCTTGTATCTGATTTTTCTTTTCCTTTGTACTCTTTGATTAGAGAGTGTTGTGAGGTGTAGTTAGATATTTACTTTGAGAGAGTGTGGGTGTACTGGGGTGCCGGTGTTAGAGAGAAAGAAGTCTATGTGTTGTAACAATTTTCACATAGTAATATTCTCTGGTTGTCATTTGACAACGGCCGTGATTTTTTCTCCGGTAATTGGAGTTTCCACGTTAAATTCTTGTGTTGTGATTGTGTCTATTTTATTTCTCTGTCAAAGGTATTTTCTCAAGGGGGAATGGTGTCTTATTCCCAACAACCCTAACACTGAAATCATCCATCCCTGTTATTATAAAAAAAATCCCACAATAGAGTAACTAATCATTCAAAACAACAGAGCATACAAACATGGCATTTTTACAAAAATTGAAACCCTTAATCTCTCACTACAATGAAACCCTAAACAACAATTAAGAGTGATAAAAAAGCCTAAATCCTAATCATTCAGTTCAAAGAATTTATTTTCAGAATGAAATGGTTGCCTACCTCACAAAACCCTTGATCAGAATGGCGCTACCTTGACGTCTCACAATGGCATCCTCATTGGCGATCAGAATGAATCGGTGCCTCACTCCTTTCACAATCATCATTTTGCTCCCTATTCCTTGTTGTCTGCACCTCGCTGACGATAAAAGACTCTGCTCCTTCCTCGAAGACTTTGAATGGTGTCATGGGTCTCTTTCGCCTAGTCCAGAATCGTCACCCGATGTCGACAGCGTCGCCACCAATGTTGTTTTCCAAGGCCGACGCCTCATATTGAAGACAATGGTGCGACGTTCTCCACCTTCCAAGTCTATGTCATGTGACTTTGTTTTCTTCTGGCGTTTCTTTCTCTTCATGGCTAAGGAGAATAACCTGAGAAGTGATTTAAAAAAGAGAAGACAAATGATTACTCACATAAAGGTGTTTTGGAAATTTCACTCTTCTTGCCACATCACTAACATCTATTAATGATTTAAACGGTATTAACTAAAAAAGGTAGTATTGATGCAATTCAAAAATTTTTAGGACAAAATTAAGACAAATTGAAATTTAGAGGTATTTTTAAAATTTTTAGTAAATTTTAGGAATAAAAAATATACTTTACCTTATAAAAAAATATGCAAGATTTAGTTTTTAATGTAAATATTGTGTATGTATCTATTAAAAAAATTTAAATTTTTTATTAATAAATAATTTTAATTTGTACCCTAATAAAAGTATATGTTAGCTAAACTCATTAAAAAATTAAAATTTATTTAATTAATAAAGAGGGTAGTCCTCTTACTTTTATTTAATTAAATTACTTTTGTTCTTTGTATTGATTATTATTGTCAGTTTCTATGCATAAATTTCAAATATATATTTATAAAATTCTATAACAATAATTAAATGATAAAATAAACACTGAAATTAGTAAAAAAAAGTTTAAATAAAATATTTTGATTTTTAATAAATTTTTATTCTCTATAACTCTTCAAAAATTATTTTTGTCAGATAAATTAGTCTTTTTATTGTTTTGATTTTTGAAGGAACTAATTTATCTTATAGTAATAATTTTTGGAATTAAATTGTCTTATAATAAAATTTATTAGAGATTTATTTATCCAACACGTATAATAAAAAATTGATTGAACACGATTGAGGGATCAATCTGTCTAATAAAAGTAATTTTCGAATTAAAAATTTGTTGAGAATTAAAGTGTTTGATCTAAAATTTTTTGGAGACCTATTTGATCTATTTTAAGTATAAAATATTTTATTCTGTTGTCTATAGTATCTTTGAACTCGGCATGTCAAAGATAAATTTATCATCTATCAAAACTCTATTTAAAAATTTGTCATTGGTCAATAGATGTATACACAAGGCAAAAATTAAACCTCCTAATAGTTAATAGTTATTTAGAAAAGTATAGGTAAACAACTCCCCTATAAGCCAACATAAGTCAACTATATTATAATTTAACTTTTATAAATAAATAAAAATTTAAAAATCAAAAATCAAAATTCAAAAAAGATTCTTTCTACATTTATCATAATCACATTTATAATACATAATAAAAACAACCCATAAGAAACCTAATCCCTTTCTATTCATTTGGAAATAATCATATTTCTCCCACTACAAATCCGCCGTCTCCACGCATTTTCGACGCCGTCGCCCACCAACTACCGTCACGTCTTTCGTCGCGCTGCACGACCTCTTCCATGCGTCCTGTCGCCGTCCTTTTTTCGTCGACGCCGTCGTCCACTGTTCCGACGCATATGCACCGCTGCGGTCCCCATCCGTTGCGACGCATTCACCGCCGATCCGCCATTCGCGACACGCGATCAACTACTCATATCCATGGCGACTCCTCCACTCTTGATGCGCGGCCTCCGTGGTTTCCTCCTCGCAACGTGCCACCACGAGTATCCCACCGTACATGCAACACTGTCCAAGATGTCGTCACCAGTCACCATACGCCTCTTCTTCTTCTCCTCTCCTATTTAGTTTTGAATGATTCTTTTAACTAGTTTTTTATGTTTCTTTTTCCTAAATTTCGGATGATTCTTTTTATTAGTTTTGGATGATTCTTTTTCCTATGTTTTGTATGTTTTTTTCTTAGGATTTGGATGATTCTTTTTTCTATGTTTTGTATGTTTTTTTTCTTAGGATTTGGATGATTATTTATCTTATGTTTTGGTATTTTTTTTGGAGTTTGAATTTTTTTTTTTGAAAAGAGAAATTAGAGTATGCATAATAAATAGTAAAAGATGAATTAAAATAAAAAGAGGTAATTAATAATTATTAATTTTATATTTTTTAAACAATAAAATTTAAATAATTAATAATTAATGATAATTAATTAGTATAGAATGTAGTTTAAATATACTTATTGATTTATTGTTGACTTGTTATTGGTGGTCATACTCCTCTTAATTTTTTGACGAAATTATTGTTATTTAAACAAATAAATGAAGTAACCACTTGATCCACCCAAGTTGTTTCAAATATAAAAATTAATACGTAACTATTTCCCCTTTTGAATACTATTCAATGCTGATGCATTTATGGTAAGAATATAATATTAATTAGGACAAAATATATTAATAATTGCAACATTTTTCTTTAAAGATATACCCATAAAATTCACATAAGGAACTATATAACCCAAAGGGTAGTCACCAAAAACACATAAGTCACCAAAAAAAAAATATAACCCAAAGGGTAAACAAAAGAAATCGAAAAAATGTGTTCCCAAAAGACTCACCAGCCAGTTACCCAGGATTTGTTTTTTTAAAAAGCAAAACAATGTATTTTATGGTATAGAAAAAGTGTTACGGTTTACTTATTTTTATAACAAATATCAAGTTAACATTTTTTTATTATTATTCTCTTCATTTTTATGGTATAGAAATGTGTTTAGTTCTACTTTTATATTTTTACATCAAATCTCAAATTAATTAACATTTTTTATCACTCTTTTATTTCATGTGTTTTTTTTCTAAAATTTTTTCTTCACAAATAAATATCCATTTAACAAATTAATATAATACTATTATATTTTTTTCCAGTCATACCTTCTAAACCAACGGATGATAGAAAATAAAAGAAATAGAATAATTAAAAGTAATTATTGCTATTCTAGAACAGTAGACCTTACTTTTTATTGTAATTTGTATGACTTCAACATATTTCAATTATTTTAAAATTTATATGAAAAGTAAAAAATGAACAATTGCTTGAGAAATTGAGAAAGTATGAATAGATTGTGAAATTTTTATTGAGATCATAAACTTCACATTTAATATAAATATGTAATGATAAAAACTTCAAAAGAAATATCTTAATTGAATGTGTAAATCAATTTAAAGGAGTTAAATTCTAAATTAGTTTTTGAGATTTACAAAATATATTGATTTAGTCCTCTGACTTCTCAATTGTATTATTTATGTCTTCGAGATCAGAAAAAATGCATCAAGTTGGTTCCTTCGCAATTTTCTGTTCAAGTTGCTTTCTTGTGGGAGTGATAACCTGGCACACTTTGAAGTGTCTAACGGTTACATGAGGTGGAATTGAAAGTGTTTAACCCAATTTGGTCCTTGATCCCCTTTTTAACTCTAACGGCAGAAGTAGCGCACCACTTCTTCTTCTTCTTCTTTGTCGCTGCTATGCTGGTTGGAACGATAGTTGGACGTTCAAATGAAGGTGACGGGAGTTCTATTCAATCAACAACAAAGACGCCAAATCAGAGTAGAGCCACGCGAGTGCCAGAGCTGTGTGGGTGTAGAAAATGTCCTGTGCTCCGATGGTCTGGAACATATACTCACCCAAATAAGCCCTTTTTTAGATGCCCAAATTACAATGTGAAATTTTTTTAAGAATTCTTGAGATTTTTTATGCTAACTCTTAAATTTGCTGCACATAGAGTAATGAAAAAAGATAGTGCGAATTTTTTCGATGGGTAGATATTGTAAAAGATGATAATGAGAATTTAGAAGATGTTACAGCAAATAACAATGAAGAAGTAAGCGTTAGTATTTCTTTGAGGATTGGCAATTTGGAGGCTGAATTAAGAACCAAAAAATATATAATACAAATATTAGAATTGCTGATTTTTTTTCTTGATAGTTGTTTTAGATGTGATGCTAAAATGTAACAATTGTGTTTAAAAGTATTTGTTTATAAATGTATGGGAACTCCTTGGTTTATTGATGTGGTATGATAGATTACGAAAAAAAAACCAAACTGAATGAATAGAACAAGTAAACTAATAATAGCAGTTTTTTATTATAATTAACACATTATTAATGTAACACACTGTCAATGTTACACATATAAACACCATAAAACAGCCACAAGAAAGAAACACAAAAAGATTTCCAAATTTAAAAGGTCATTGTAAAGTATTTACTACAAAAAAAAAACATACAATCTAGTTATGTGCTATTCTTACATGGAAATAACAAAAAAAATAAAAACCAATGCCCAAATTCCTTATATGATCAAACATCAGCTGCTAATACATCTAATATCAAGTATTTTTCTTCCTTGTTGCTTTGAATTTCAGAGTTAGAACAAACTTCAGAAAATTTGCCAACCTAAAAGATATTGCTGCATTTGCTTCTTGTATGGGATTAAAAGAAGCAGTTACTAATGGTTTAGAGTTCCTCCTTTTAGTTAGTAATTTATGTGACTTTTTTGTTGTTGATGGTAGTGGTGCCTGATTAAAGTTAGGAAAGTTATTGTTAGTTTGAATTAGTGTGAAGAAGGAGCTATGACAAAAAAAAGTAAAAAACAAATATTAGAATTAAATTTTACTTCATGTTGTGTTTCACCATAGTTTGGTAGGGATAAGTCAATCTCTGCAACTTGGAATACAACAACTGGTGGTGGAAGATTGCGTGTGACAGTAACAGCCACATAAGAAAGATTTTGAATACCTGCACTAGGAGGAGTTTCAACTACTTGTGGTGTCTCATTGGCAATGTTGCTTGCTTCAGTTGCATGTGTACTCCCAGTAGGAGTAGCTTTGGACTTGGCACTCCAGTTACAAGAGCAGCAGCAAACTCATCAGCTCTCTTTTTTACATTCCTTCTTAGTGTGATTCTTTACTCCACAATATGTGCATGTGAATGGTTTTAACCGTCTCTTTAGATTAACAGTTTGTTTAGCTTTTTTATTTCTATGAGTACTCTCATCGGCATCCTTTTTTTCCTAATTAGTTTTAAAGTTGTTGTAATTAATTCATCATTATTGTTAGAACTGGCCTCCTACACTAGAACATAAGATGTATCCTCTAAGATCTCATCATCATTTATAGTTAAATCCACATGAAGAGTTTATTTACTTTTGTTAGCATTCCAATATTCTTTTGTTTGAGATTTTGTAATTCTTTTATGTGGGTTAAATTTTGGTTTGGTTTTAGTTTTGGAAGTGAACTTGAACTTAGGTTTTGGTTGAGTTTGTTGGGCTTCAGATTCTGGTTAAGTTTTGGAGTTGGCTTTTAATTATGCTTGACAATGGGAGTTGAATTGAGCTTCCTATTAAATTTCAGAATAGGTTTCAAGATAGCAGATTTATTAAAAAATGGTAAATCGAGGTGATAATCACCTTTGAATAATTTGATGACAGCCACTCATTACCAAAAAAAGAGAAAACTATTAATAATGAATGCTTATTACTTTGTCATTTTATAAATTTTTTATCTATTTAAAAACATATAAAAAATAAAATCACATATACATTGGAAAACAATTAGGTTCGATTTTTTAAGGCCAACAATTAATTAGCTAACATTCCTTTTTTGTTCTTTAAATTTTCTTTTCCTACTTAGTAATATTTAATCATATTATGATTACACAAAAATCAATCATCATGTATAAAAAAATATGTATTTAACGTCTCATGCAAAACATATTATAATATTATAAATAAATTTAGTTATTCATCTGTTATATTTTTATGAAAAAAATTCAAGAACGAACATAATTTATTATTTTTTATCGATACTTTTAGTTATCTGTTCAATTTTTATAATTTAACAATCTAATAACATTTAAACAGTGACACAAATCAAAAAATTTTAAGTCATGAAAACAAACATGTAGTACATAAAAATAACAAAAAAAAGTATAAACATATAAAAGTATATAAAAATAAATAATATAAAATATTTAATATTAAATATTTTTTATTTATTCATTATCAATATTAATATATTAATAAGTAATAACATAGTTATTAATTCACCTTTTTATAAATTAAATACATATAATAATAATAACGTTGAGTAAAAAAAGTCAAAGTATATAAATATCAACTAAATAAATTCATTAATTTATAATGCTACAGTGTGTCTATATATATATATAACTCTTTTTGTTAACTAAATCTAACTAAGCTAATTTGATATAATAAAAATTAATTATGGTTAGTATTATTTTAAATTTTATTGTTTAATTTGGTTGGACTTGTTCATAAAAAAAATTTGGATATATAGTATTATTTTTTTATTAAAAAATCTAATATATAGTTTTATCTTATACTTTTAAATACAAATTAGTGTTTAATTTAGATATTTTATACAGTTGTTTAATTACGTCTATTCTTTTGGATGACCATTCATTCGATTAATATAAAAAGTATTTATTTTGTATGACATGACATTAATGCATGTAATTTTTCAGTGATAATATATTAAAATTTAATTATATATATATATATATATATATATATATATATATATATATATAATAAAATTAGCTAATTTATATCTCAAAAAAATATGTTAAGAGTATAATAATAAAAAAAAAAATTTTAATATATTTAATATCTTAAAAAAAGTAAAAAAAGTTTCAATAATTTTTTATTAAACCTTTTTTTTAATGATATTTTAAAATGTGCTATTATACCATAGGCTAACAAAATTCTTAAAATATTTTGATACAAATTTTAATAGGTATTTTTTTTTAATATGAAAGTATTAAATATAATTTTTCGATGTATATATATATATATATATATATATATATATATATATATATATATATACATTTTTTTAAAATGTTAGTGGAGCGTTTGCCTCCACCACCTATAAACTAGAGGCTTCTAGTTGCGGGATGAATCCAAAAATTTTAAGTCGTAGATACAAATATGTAGCACATAAAAATAACAAAAAAATATATATAAACATATTAAAGTATATAGAAATAAATAACATAAAAATATTAAATATTAAATAATTTTGTATTTATTTATTATCAATATTGATATATTAATAAATAATAACGTAGTAATTAATTCAACTTTTATAATAATAATAATAATAATAAAAAAAGTTAAGTAAAATAACTTCAGAATATAAACTTCAACTAAATAAATTCGTTAATTTAAAATGCTACAGTAATGTTTTGTTTTTTAAAATTAATTTAATATATATTTTTATTTTATACATTTAAATATAAATTAACGTTTAACTTTGATGTATTGACGACGTAAAATATTTTATATAATTGTTCAATTACTTTATACTTTATACTTTCGAATAATTATTCACACATTCAATATAATAAAAAATTACTTTTTATGACATAACATTACAAAATTAGATGTACGTGTAAATTTATTTTACATTAATAATATTAAAATTTAATTCTAAAAGTTAGTATATATATATATATCCTAAGAGAACATGTTATAAGTATAATAATAAAAAAATTTAAATTCTTAGTATATTTAATAGGTTGAAAATGTAAAAAACAAATTCAATAATTTTTTGTCAAACCTTTTTTTATGGTGTTTTAAAAATGTGCCCTTATGATATAGGTTGTCAAAATTTTTAAAATATTTTGACATAAAATTTAATAAGTAATTTTGTAATATGAGAGTAAATATAACTTTTTAATGGGGTTATATATATATATATATATATATATATATATATATATATATATATATATATATATATATACTTTTATATATTTGTTCTCATAATTTTTTTTAGTGTAAAAAATATTAGAGTTAATTAAATATTTTTTTTACCTCTGAATGACGATAAAAAAAATATACCATTTAAGTTGTTATTCGTTGGCAATCTAAGTAAATTTTTTACCATATATATTTTAAAAGAAATATTCCATTAATTTTAATATTTTTAACATGAAAAATATCATTATAAAATTAAAAACAATATAAAAAATATAATTAAAAAAATAAAAATCAAATTAAAAATTTAATAAAATTATAGAAACTAATAACAAAGTAATTAAATAAAAAACAATCGATTTTATTAAAAAATTAACTTTCTTTTTAACTAATAATAATTGACCAACAAGAATAATAAATGAAAAATATTATAAAAATAAATTAAAAATATTATAAATTAAGTACTCACTTAAAAAAATAGTACCTAATTTTATTTTTTTTAATCATATTTGAGTTCTTGATAATCCAAGATCAAACATCTTATTACAATAACAACAAATAATATAAAAAAATAAAAGTTATATTTATCAGCGTATTTCATGTATTTTGGTTTAGTGAGCTCATCTCTGTATGTTTTTTTCTTAACCAGTAAATTAATAAGAGACAATTGTAATTAAGAGGCACACATCCCAAAAAAACAAAACTTATTAAAATTTAGAAGAAAAAGCATGAGAAATGTGAGTACGTAGTTTGTGTTGCTTATGATAAATAGTAGTACATACAAAGGATAAATTCATTTCTATAGTAAAAAAACGAAAAAACTAATGGAAGGGAAGAATACACCACCACTTTCATCACTATCATCACCGCCACAAATCTTTTCACCGCCATCACCACCATTTTCATTGTCTATACCCACCACTACTATCGATGATCTCAACTTTCTCGACGATGATACGTTTCTTGAAAACCCCCTTCCTGATTTAGTAAAAGAGGGAGACTTTGGTCCTTTATATGAGTGGTTAGGTATCACCGATGAAGATGCTCCACCGGTTGAAAGACCAGTAAAGCGTTCTCTTCCTCCAGACGCAATTGTTCCAGAATCTTTTGAAACAGTTGCACAATCAGAAAGCTCATCCTTTTTTTCAATTCCATCCAATCCTGATGTCGCTGTTAGTAACAACAATAATAGCTCTAGAGTTGCTGGTAAACGTCCAGCAGAATCTGTTGCCGGTGACGGTGGAAATGCAAGTCCGAGAAGCGATGAACCTGATGATGAAAAAGTTAATACTATAACTAGGTAAGACAAAAAAAATTAATAGTAATAGTGCTGAAAATAAATAAATAATATAATTAAATGATCATTATTTTCTCATTTACTTGTTTTACTGGTCTATTTTGTTCAGTTGTGGTTTAATTTTTATTTGGAATTTTCTCACCACTTTTATTTATTATTATAACAAATATTTATTTAAGAAAATCAAATAATAAAAAAGAACAAAACAGGAACACTAAGACAATTAGTCAATTACAGAAAGGGTGCATGCGGTGCGTGAAGAATGAGAAATAGAAACACAGAATACGGGAATTTCTGCACTAATATCTCTTTCTTTTTCTCTGTTTCTTTAGGCTGAAACTGAAACCATCTACAATGACATCGATTGCAGCAACCATGAGGCTAAATAGAAGGAGTGAAAATAATATTCCAAAATTGGCTTTCTTGACGGAGAGTGAATCAGACAACCTTGAAGATGGCTATAAATGGCGCAAGTACGGTCGAAAAACCGTGAGAAACAGCCCTTACCCAAGGTGATAATATAAACATAGTACCACAGTAGCCAAAGCTGCGATGGTGATTTAAAATATTAAATAAAAACATGAATAATTTTATCTCTTCTTTTGCAGGAACTACTATCGTTGCACAGCAATTGGTTGCAATGTGAAGAAGAGAGTGGAGCGGTGGTTAGATGATCCCACCCATGTATTAACCACCTATGAGGGTCTACACCTTCATGGTTTGCCACCGATCCCCCCTACTCCGTCCAAGTCCTTCCACCTCTACAACAACTGCACCACTGGCCCCAAACCTGACAGATGCAGCTGTAGCTGTCGATGTAAAGGTGCAGTCGCAGTTGCAGGTGCAGGGGAACAAAATCGTGCTAATAACGCTATTACTAGTGTTCATCTTGGAACTGTCAGTGGTGGTAGCGGTGTTAATGACGGTGGCTCGCTGCGCATCGTGGCAGGTGAAAATGAATTTAATTATAATAAACACATGCAGAATGTAGAACAAGCAATTACACCAATAATATTACAGAACTTCATGTTAAGTGCTCCACAGACTTCCTTGAATAATTTTACTCCCATGACTATTATTAATAATGGTCATTACCAATCATCACTGATGAATGTTCATCATGATGGTAACAATCATCGTCAAGATTGTTTTGGTGCTGGATCTTCAAATGGTGGTGCCGAGGATTTGTTTAGGAACAAGAGTACTGGTACTGGGCTGCTTGAAGATATTGTTAATTTCTCATGAATAGCATCTCATCGTCGTCATTATCATCAATCAAGCTTTCTGCAGGTGAAGAAATTATAATGAGTAATTCTCAGATATTCTCAAAATAAAGAAGAATAAATAAAATAGTTTGCTATGTTGATATACATAATTTGACATTTTAGCCTCTATTTTAATAAAATAAAATACAATGAAATAAGTATTCACATAGTTTTTACTTTTTATATAAAAGCTAAAATGTCAAGTTATAAATAACATATAGTATTTATTTTTTTATATTTTGGGAATATTTAAGAAATTTTCTCTGGTGATGTTAGTGTTTATGTGGGAACAATCAAGTTAATTCATTAATTGCTGTCAGTTTTATTTGAGTTTTTTAGTATAAAAATGTGATGTTGTTTTCAAACCAAGTGGATTGCTTAGAAAGATCTCTGGGTCCTTGAGTTTCCTCTTTTTACTTATAGAGAAAGGCATTATAGTAGGTTTGTTAATTTACTTTCTGTAAGTTTTATTTTCTTTCTATCTATGCAATAGTATATACTCTTTGTAAGTGAAAATACAATGAGACATTAATAATTATAATTAGCTTTTTTATTTTATATCTATCTTTTCTTTATATGTCCTTAACTTTTCCAATACTTACTAGGGAAAGAGAAATCAATTTATGTAAATTCTTACTTATTTGAAACTACCACTAGAAGGAGTCTTGCTCAATGGAAAGTATGAATAATGTAAAAGATGCTCAAGAATCTAGTAGCGGCAAGAGGGTCATACAAAACGAAGGTGGAGAAAAATTGCATCATAAAGTGTACGTGGATTGCTAAGAGGAGGATAACGGCAGATGAAAGCTTATTTTAATAAAACTTTTATGAGTTATGTGTGTGTGAGGATTGGTTTAATTTGTATATAGCCTTTTGTTATATGTCTTAGTGGTTGAGGTTTTGAAGTGTGGTGTGATTCACAAAAATTTGTGATTTGTAGTTAGTCCTTGATAGTAATAGTAAAGGAAATTGATTATAAGTCAAATAAAGATATATTTATCTTATTTGAGTCAAGACTGGTAAGGACAATCTAAAAAAGATGACAAAGATTGAAAGTTTCTCCCATCTCTTATTGAGTTGAAACGGTGCATGAGACAGAAAAAATGCACTGAAATTATTGTGATTAAATTATTGTGATTAAATTATTATTTATTTTAGTTGGTGTTTCACTACAATTATATAATACATTTTGTGATAGTGACTACTGTAACAACAATATAGATGTGGTCAGCAATTTAAACATTCTCTGCACTATATTCTGCACTATATATGTC
Source organism: Arachis ipaensis (assembly GCF_059453495.1). Taxonomy (NCBI): domain Eukaryota; kingdom Viridiplantae; phylum Streptophyta; class Magnoliopsida; order Fabales; family Fabaceae; genus Arachis; species Arachis ipaensis. Next base: position 14,634,507 of record NC_142439.1, on the reverse strand, counting down.
ATGAACTAGCCTGGGTTTTAACTCTTTACATATATCTATACCCGTTTCGATCAATTTTCAGTTCATTTCAGAGAGGTTTTTATTAGTTTTTAGGTAGGAGTGTGTGGTAGTCAGGCTATATATCATGGGTGTGTTTGTATTTGTTTTAAAAATGTTATTTTACACGTTAATTTTATTTATATAGTTGAAAAAAATTTAAGACTTATTTTAATGAAACATATTTTATAAAATTCATATAAATATGTGAGAAGTTATTTTCAGTCAAAAAATTAAATATCGAAATAAATGCACCCTATAATCAAGGTGCTATAAATTTAAGCTGTTTTGGATTTTTTTTTTTTGGGGGCCGGGTGGTTGTGGGGGTGCGGTGAAAGAGGGTGGGGGGGGGTATATTTTCAAATTTTAGATTATGAACTTTAAATAAGTTGATCTTAAATATCAAATATTATAAGATAAACAATTTTCTTCACCATTTTGGTAATTTTAGTACATGATAGCAATTTTTCAAATAAAATTTAAATAAAATGAATTATCTTAAAAAGATTCAAACATAAATTGGTTCTTATATAACTAATTATGCAAATAAAGCACTAACAAAAAATCTCTAAAAGACTAGAATCACCAGTGAAGCATGATTTAGGCTCACAAATTAAATAATTAATGAGTCATAGAATTAATCTTTAAATACATGAGTTGCAAGGCTGTTAGTTATAATTTGCAGCAGTTGCTAATTTTCCCATTAGATCTATCTAATTGTTGTTTCTTTCTGATTTGCATGTTTTTAGTGTAGGAGTTTTGTTTGAATTATAAACGTAGCAGATGTCATCTAATATCAACCACAACACTGGAAGGTGTGGAGTGGAAGGAAAATATATAAAAGGGTTAGGGCTTTCCATTTACACTTTCATCTTCTTTTTTTAGTTTTTTTTTTTATTTTATAAGGAAAAAAAAAATCAAAGCACAATAAAATTTTGTTATTTTAACTTTTTTTTTTTCATAAAATTATAAAAAAATACGAAGAATACAAAAATAGCGGAAGACTGGAAGATAACAAAATTATGTTTTCTGTTTTAATTTAACTCAAACCAAATAGACTCATTTTCAATGTAATTAGCTTCGCTTAAATTATTGTATAACTGTGATTGTATTCTTCTAATGTCTTCTAATGTTTTATTTTTCTATTCACAAGGTCGTTTAATTTTCAAGGTGAAATGATATTTTTCTCCAACAAATTTTGTAATTGAAATCATTGAAAACCATTTTCTTTCTCTCCAAGTCATAAATATCAAATGATGAAAAATATCTGAAATACCTGAGCCTACATCTCGAATTGAATCTATAATAATAAAAAAAAAATGCATGTAATTGGCTATATATGTGTTTGAAGATCCATAGATCTTTATTTCGACAATGATTAAGAAGAGGATGTGATGGATTTGAAATTTATAACAAATAAACAAAGATAAGGTTTTGTAGAAAATTTCGTATGAAACCCTCTCTATATATGTATCTCTTAATTTCAATATATGCTATTTGTATAGCCCTGTTCATATTAGAAAGTTCCTTTCATAAGACGGTTGACATCTATATAGCATTAAAGCTCTGAATTATATATATATCACAGTTATATTGTTGCATGGTTCCCAATTGGAATGCAATAAGTTCAGGAACTAATGAGTATTAAATAGCATGCATGTACATGGTAGAGAGCAAAGGTCATTATTAGTAAGGGTTGTTACTTTGACTCTGTCACCTTATGATGTGATCACAAAGTAAGATACCATATACATAATATTTCAATACTACAAACAGTGATATTTAGTATGTGAATCTATCTATCTAAGTATCTATCATCATCATTATTGTCAAAGCCAAGCTTGGACATCCAAAGCTATCAACGATTCATGGCACACCACCAATCCCTTTCTGCAAGATAGAATCAAATATCTCTCTGCAAATACTAAACATATATGCTGCACCAATATATATTTGTCAAATTCTTAAGGTAGGAATGCCTAGCTACTCCTATGCTAACAAAAGAATTAGTGTGGTTCAACTTAAAAAATCTATGTTAAACTAACAAAGATTCAAAATTAAGTGACAACTTAATTCAAATATCTAATAAAGTCATAACAAAGTAATAATACTCCAATCAAATGTCAAATTTCAAATGCATGTTAAATATCTCTCGGTACTAAATTAATTGGTGCATGCTAAACTTTCACTATTAAGTAACTAAAAAAACAAAGCTCACAAATAATAACATAGAGGGAAGCTAATGATGGATTGAGCATGAAGCAGATTACATTGCTTCTGCCTTCAATAATGGCTATTATTTATAGAGGCTAAAAACCCAAGAAGCCAATCTCCATACCTTGCATCTCAGCGTAGTTTGATTGGTGATTCAACTCTGTATAGATAGTGTGATAATAATATTTATGTTCCTGTAGCAGTGAATGTAAAGTGAAAAGAGTAGTAGACTACCAAATAAGTAAGGCTTCCTCATATGGTTTGTTTCTCCAACTAGCTGATTCTAATCTTTTACCTTTCTTAAAAAGTTATTATCTCTGCTCTCTGTACAATATGTCTTCTGTGTTCACAATGTTGGAATTTGGAAATCGCATGCAGTATCTAAATCTCTCTATTCCTTTGTCTGATGATCATCTTTTAATTTTATCTTTTTATGTGCATGATTCAATATTTTTCTATTATTTTAGATGGATGCATGATTCAATAATTCAACAATAAGTTAAAATAAGGCCCAATGTGGTAATCTCTTCTATAGTCTAAAAGTTAAAAACATAGTATTATTCACATTAATCCCAAATCAAAGTTACGTGTCTAGGATTAAGTACACATTTCATTCAATTAATATTCATTATCGTAGTCATATCTTCATCTTCATCATCATCGGTGAAAACCTCTTCTCCGTCACATGCTTCTTCATCCATCGAGCTAATCCTGTTGATGCACAAAAGAAAAAAAAGACGGAAAGGGAAGGAAAATGTAAATGGAAATAAACAAGTAAACAAAAAGAAATCATCAATTGCAGAGTCAAAGTCAAATCACAGTTTACCCTGAAATTCCAAACTTTGGAATCCCTAGCGATGAGGAAAGCACAATGAGCGTCAACGGTCGCATACTCAACCTGTTCATGGCTCAGAAACTCTTCGTCCCAATCGCTGATGCCGATCTCTTTCCTCTGCTCCACTTCAAAGCCGAGACACTCCTCCACAATCGTGTTAACCGAAGCGCCCTTCAGGCTACAGCCGCCGTCGGTCTCCGTGCACAACCTCAGATCCACAGGGTCCGTACGCATCCTGAGGCCGAGCCAGGAGTTCTCCAGTTTCCGGCGATCCGAGTGGTTCCAGAACCCGGCGAACGTCACGCGGTGGTCCAAAAGGAAGCCGCGGAGGTTCCGCGGCGCAGCGTTGGCGTGCGCCAGCTGGAAGATTAAGCAGCGGCAGCCGACGCAGAGCTGCAAGGTGTCGGCCGGAGGATGACGTTCGGTGGCGCAGGGAGTCCACTGGACGCCGAGGCCGACGACGAGGCGGCTCTTGTGGAGGAAACGGCGGTGGAGGAAGAGCGTGGTGGAGATCCATTTTCTGACGACGGAGGCGGTGGAGGTGACCGTGACGCTGACGTGGATGGTACCTTGGTTGAGGGAGACGGAGTAGGTGAAGCCGTTAGGACGACGCATAACGGGCAGAGTGTGGAGTTGAAATGTGAAGCGGAGAAGGAAGGAAGTGGAAGCGTGCTTTGGAAGGAATGGAAGTTTGTTATTTCAATTGTGTGCGCTGTGAGACTCGAGTGAAGACTCGTATCATACCTTCATCTGCATTGCACACACTACATGTTTTTATCCGAAATTTACCTCCTCTAAATTTTTTGAATTTCACTCTAAAAAGTAAAATTTGATCTCTCATTATTTATTTTATAAATAAAATTAAAAAAATATAATAAAAAAATTATTTAAAAATAAAAGATCAAATTTTATTTTTTAAAATAAAATTCAAAATTTAAAAAATTCAGATTTTTTTATCCATTACTTTAAACGAAAATATTTAATAATAAAAAAAATTAATAAAAAATAATTAAAATTTATTAAATAAAGTTAATTTTTTTTGTCTCTTTATTCTTTACTATTATCATTAGTTTAAATTATTTTCAAAAAGTATAAATTTACTGATATGGCAACTTATTATATAGATCAACCACCAAATAATATTGTGACTTGTGAGTTGCAATATGAATTATTATTCGTATATTATTGCAATTTAAATTATTTAAAGACAACGTATCATTGTCTTTAAAATAAATAAAATCGTTTTTTGGCCGTACAACCGTTTCCTTTTTCAGTCAAGGACTCAAGGTATTCAAATTTCAAACAGAAGGTAAACTGTAAAGTGTAAACATACATCTTGCTTTGCAATTTTATACTATCCTATAAAATTGTTGAGACACTTTCTAAGTTTTAACTGCTCCGCAATAAATTCTTATTAATTTTGCCACTAATTGTAAGAGAATTATAATAGGTAAATGAATGGTAATATACGATTAACTTCGGTTCTAGATACTTTATATCTCTTCTAGAGAAGTAAAGCCAAATTATGTTCTTAATTCTTATTTGTCTCCTTTTTTTTTGGTGACTTATTTGATCTCCTTATTGATTATACTCAAATACATTCCACATATATTTTTTGAATAAACATCCATAAAATCAAGTCTCTCAGTAAAAAAAATCCATAAAATCACAAATCATAGATCAATTCTTCAATTGCCAATTTTCTCATTAGATATATTTAATTGTGAAGGTTTATTAAATGTTTATAATTCACGACGGAAGTAATAAAATATTATTTTCTTCCTAATTATTGGATGCACATTGTTGTATTTAAATAAATCACATCGTTATATGTAATATATAATTTATTGAAAATTTTAAATAGCAATTAGTTTACAAATTAAAAAATGTACAATTGACCAAGTATAAATGTTAAGAAGTCGAAATTCGTACTTTCAATCAAGTTATAATATTTAACCACTAAATTATAGTAGTTTCACATTTTATTATTATTATTATTATTATTATTATTATTATTATTATTATTATTATTATTATTATTATAAAAATAAAACTAAACAAATACTCCATATTTATAATTCATAATAATTTTGATATTTTAATTTTGACTTAATAATAAATTATAGTAATAAACTCAAAAAGTTAAGAAGCGGTCCACCAAATACGTTAATGACTGTTTGAACGCCAGTAAGTAATAATTTTTCAATTAACTAAATTTGTTAATTTTTTATTGTAAATATTTTTTACTATCAACTTTTGAAGGGTTTAGAGAGTTTAGAATATAAGCTTTAGAATTTGAGATTTAAAGTTTATAGTTTAAAATTTAGAATAAAAAAAATTTAAATAATATAATTGGCTAATATTAATTAAAAAATTAACTCCCTAATTAAAGTAATAATAAATCCAGGGATAACATTTAATAAAAAGAATCAAAGAGAAATTTGAGAATTTAATTTAATGATGAAATAATTTTGAGAATAGAATAGATTAATCCACGAATTGCAAAGGAAAAGAAAAAGTTTCACTATTAAGAGATTAATATTGAAACTTAGGAATTTAAAATGTTTCTTAAAACATTGACAACCAAGAAAAAAAATACAAAAAGAAAAGAAAACAAAAGAAGAACCATTGTGAACCACAACTCTTTTGAGGACGGGCGAGTACAAAGGCAAGCCTCAAAATAATTTAGTCACGAAAAAGAATTAGACCTTTGCTTCATTCAATCTCTGCAGCACAATAAACTAGCTATATAGTTATTCCATTATCCTCCTATTGTGTTATTTAATCATCAATAATAATTCTCTGTGGAAGAAGATGAAACTCTCAACATTTTCAACCATCATTGCACTTCACTTTGCAATTTCATGTTTATTCTTGATCCAACCAATCCAATCCACCATCCCAAAACCAGGCTTGTTAGAAACCGTATGCCGAGAAACACCCCATCACTACCTTTGCGTTTTCATTCTAAAATCACATTTGCAACCCCTGCAACTTCGATCGGGCGTCGACGTTGCAGGATTTGCTCGCATAGCCCTAGAGGTCGTCGCGGCCAACGCATCAGCCACGATAGACCGCATTAAGGAGATTCAAAAGCAATCCGAGGACAAGAAACTCAAAAGTAGCTTGGAAAGTTGCATAGTCTCTTATACCAAGATTGTGAACGTGCTTTTGCCACAAGCTCTTAAATGCATGGACAAAGGTGACTATAGTTGTGCCAACCGCAATGCGTTTATTGCTGGAACCCTAGCTGGTTCATGTGAGAAAAAATGCAAGGAGAGCTCTAGTGCAGTCATGACCGATACCAATATTTATATGCAAAATATATGTAGCATAGCTGTGTCCATTATTACAAAAATGCCTCAATCTGTGCACCAAACTTTGGCATAGATTTCACTTTGCAGTTTTTCTTTTTGGTGTTGGCTTATAGAAGATTCTTATGAGTTTTGATTTTTATTTGTACATAACTTTTGGGCCGTAGCTTCATTTATAGGTCTTGGACGACCAATATTCTTCGATTTTTGTATAGAGTTTTTTTATATTTTTATTTGTATTGTGATCATGGTTAATAACTTGTACATAAATTTAATGTCAAAAAATATTGTACATAAATTTTGCGTTACACGTGGTTGAGGCCTTGGCACAATGGTTATTCATAGTAACCACACTAGGGTTCGAAACTTAGTTAAAATCAAGTATCGGATAAAAATCCTTAAAATGTTATGTGCCTGAATAAACAATGTGAATAAATTTGTTATTTTGTAATGCTTAAAATTGGAGGCCGTCTAACATATAATTTACAAGAGCACCTTTGATACCTTGCAAATAACGTAAGATTTACTACAAGAAAATAAGTTTTTTACCACACTTTAAAAGCGTGTCGAAAAGTGCAAAAAAGTGTGTCGATAATTTTTCGCTACGTTTTTTGAGTTATTGGCACGCTTTTGAAAGGGTCACATCCGATAACGTGCCGGTTACTCTATCACCACGCTTTTGTGGAACTATCAGCACGTTTTTTTTGTTGGCACGCTTTCATCTCTTGCCACACATAAAAAGCATGGCCATAGGTCTTAACCTATAGGTATGCTTAAAAAGCGTACTGAAAAGTGCACATATCGCCACGTTTTTAAAACGTCCCAAAATGTTTGTTTTGGGTACTCTTTAAAAGCGTGCCAATAGAGAAAGATATGGCTACACTTTTTAAAGCATGGCGATAGCCAGTGATACGGCCACGCTTTAAAAGCGTGGCAATAACCTTATAAAATTTTTAAAAAATCCTTTTTCTTATTTTTACCTTCATCGCTTCAAAATATAAATTTTCAATCCTTTTTTATTACCAAACCTACAAATATAGTATGCAATTTTTAGTACAAGATAAATCAAACAATAATTAGTGACATAATTTTTGTGATAATTGTTTTATGGTTTAATTACTTTGCTGGTTCTTATAGTTTCACAAAATTTTTAATTAGGTTCCTATACTTTTTTTCTTTTAATTGAGTCCTTACACCAAATTTTTTTTTAATTAGGTCCCTACACTTTTTTTTCTTTTTATTTAGCTAGGTCCCTGTACCAATTCTTTTTTTTAGTTGGGTCCCTATAAAATTAAGCCAATTACTACTAAGAGGGATTTAATTGAAAAAAAATTTGGTGTAGGGACCCAATTAAAAAGAAAAAAAGTATAGGGACCTAATTGAAAATTTCACGAAACTATAGGGACTAACAGAGTAATTAAACCTTTTTTTATACATTAAAAAACTAATACTCAAATACAAAATAAATCTCAAGTTCGAATTCCAAAACTAAAAACTGAAAAAAAAAATACAGAAACAATACAACTTAAATTCTAATACCTTAGATCATACATAATTGTTTCTGAAACATTTGTGAACTTTTTTACCTACAAAAGATAATTCCTTGAGCTAAACGTTAGTGGTACTACACTGAATTACAAATTGTAATATAATATTCTAGAGCAACAGTCACAAGAATGGTAAAACCAGGAATAGTTTAGTTGTTTACTTGTTACAAGCTGGAGGTGTCATATCCACTGTAAGAAGATGACATGAGGAATTTAATCAGTGATAAACCCCATTTTTAGGGTTTATCCTGTGCTTAATCTAGTGAATTTTATCCATTATTCTCATACTTATTCATACAATTCGCATGCTTTATGTTTTCCTTCCTGATTTTGTGTTATGATTGAAAACATGTTTCTTTGATCTTAATTTGCTATGTTTAATCCCCTCTTATTACCATTCGATGCCATGATATATGTGTTAAGTGATTTCAGAGTTTACAGGACAGAAATGACTTAGAGGATGGAAAGGAAGCATGCAAAAGTGGAAGGAATACAAGAAGTTGAAGGAATTGCTAAGCTATCCAGCCTGACCTCTTCGCACTCAATCGACCATAACTTGAGCTACAGAGATCCAAATGAAGCGGTTTCAGTTGCGTTGGAAAGCTAACGTCCGGGGCTTCGAAATGATATATAATATGTTATAGTTTTCCTGACAATAAGTGACGCGAACGCGTGATTCACGCGGATGCATTGCAGTGACAAAAAATCAGCGTGGCAGATTTCGCAACCAGCGATTTCTAGGCTATTTTTGACCCAGTTTTCGGTCCAAAAAACACATATTAGAGGCTATAAAGTGGGGGAATCAATCCATTCAAAAATAACAATTCATACAACTCTCATATTCACAATTTTAGGTTTTAGATAGTTTTTAGAGAGAGAGGCTCTCTCCTCTCTCTTAGGTTTTAGGATTAGGATTTAGGATTTCTATTATGATTAGGCTACTTCTCTTGATTCCAGGTTCAACGTTCCTTTAATTTATTTTTTACTTTTATTTATTCTATTACTTTAATTGTTATTTATCTTTTCAATTTGGCTTATGAACTCCATGTTAGAATTGATTTTTTTATTTAATATAATTTGAGGTATTTCAGATTTATGATTGTTTTATTCTATTCATGATGCTTTCAATTTAATTTAGATTTATTTTCTTTTTTGGCTTTGGTTAAGTAATTGGTAACACTTAAGTTGTCAAACTCAGCAGTTGATTGAGATTTGGGAACTGCTGATTGATTTGGATCGCTCTAAAGCTAGTCTTTTCACATGAGTTGACTAGGACTTGAGGAATCAAATTAATTAGTCCACTTGACTTTCCTTTATTTAGTAAGGGTTAACTAAGTGGGAGTAATAAACAATTCTCATCACACCTGATAAGGATAACTAGGATGTGATTTCCAGTTCTTATACCTTGCAATGGTTTTCATGATTATTAATTTACTTTCTTGCTAATTTATTTTCCTGTTCCCTATTTTAAAAACTCAAAAAGATACTTTTCCATAACCAATAATAAATCATACTTCCCTGCAATTCCTTGAGAGACGACCCGAGGTTTAAATACTTCGGTTATAAATTTTATTGGATTTTGTTACTTGTGACAACCAAATTTTTGTACGAAAGGATTCTCTGTTAGTTTAGAAAATATACTTACAACGCGATTATTTTTACAAAATTCTAAATTAGCAGAAATCTAATCATCAACCAGTGACCAATTTTCACGGTCCAAGGCATTTGTGAGAAGTTCCAAGTAGCTGAAGGAAGGAATAAGGAAGAACTCATTATGACAATAAAGCATTAAATAAACTATTAACTGAAAAAAATCACCTGGCATTCTTCGGTAACAGCTATTAGAGGACTCTGGTTTCCATTAACTACATTCTGCATGAAGTTTAACGAAGTAGGATGCCAAAGCCTAAAATATGAAAAAATAACTAAGGAATTCTAGCAACTAAAAGTGAACATATAAAAGTAAGCTAGATACATAAACTTGATTGCCTTGACTAATAAGCCAACTTATGTCCAAGGAAACGAAAAAGAAAAATTAAGAAAATAAGCCAATTTTTTAAATATAAGCTCAGTCTCATTATAATTAGCGGCAATATTTTCAACTTCAGCCATAATCCTGCAAAATCATTCAATTATACTGCATAAATATAAGCTCAGTCTCATTAATTACGAGTAAATTTTCCAACACAAGCTCCTGAGCTAATGAGCATTCACTTAAACAAGGAGAGAACAGAGATATAGTTCTGTGTTCATCTCTTAATGCATGCATATATACATTCATTTTCTACTTGAAACCAATTCTGGAACAAGAAAGATGATCATTTCCATTTAATAAAGTGAATTTACTTGCCAAGCATACTAGAGAGCAATTTAACATCAGAAAAAAGGGATCAACCAGTATACTTCAAATAATAAATATATTAAAAGCAGTTCATAAACTAATGTGACCAAAAGGATATATATCAAGTTTGAAAAAAAGCGTTAAGACATACTTGGTAAAGTCCTCTAGCTTCTTGCTGAGACCAAAAGGATCATAACCATAGCTGCATCAACAAATATCAAAGAAAAATTAAGTAAAACAAGTCAAAGTTTCATAATTTTTGTGATTCAAAGGGACTAGCTAGAGAAGAATCCACATACTATTCTTCTCTTATTTGTGATTCAAAGGGGACTAGCTATTCTTTCTGTTTGATTTATCTATGCCAATGTTACTATTCTTCTCTTATTTATTTTGCCTTGCTTTATGGCCTACGAGAAAACCAAGTCAAGGTTCATGAGTTTGCATTCTATATGTTTTAACGTTATAGGCATTTCGTCATGAGTCATATGTGTCATAATATAAGTAAATGAGAAGCATCTAAAAGTTACACCACTCTGACTAACAAAGACTTTTAAAAATAATAATTGAATGACATTGCATTATCATTGTTTTTATTTTAAAACTTGAAGTGGCTGGAGATGAATACGATGACATCATATAGATAAACTACTGAAAAACTTTTGTTTCTCACCCCTTTCTCCGTACCATCTTCAGGAACAATGCGGTACAAATCAATATGCTACTTGATTGAGCTAAAAAGTCCAGTACATTATAAGATGGTTAGGAGCGAGATATCAAGGATATAGATACGAAATATTAAGTACTTACCCAAATTCATATTAAGGATGGAGGATAGGCGATTGTTTCAGCCATAGTTATGCAAAGTGAGAGAATTAGGATTTCCTGTGTATCTTATTTAATCTTTATTGAGTGACTACACTTGTAGTTATGATGTTTGTTTTTATTTATTATATGATCATTTGATATGAGTAAAGTTTGTTATTATTTTTGCCTTTATGATTTAGTACGCCCACTTTCTGTCTTAGTATCACTAGGCCCACTTATACTTCCCAACTAGTAACGATTCTTGTGGTCAAGGTTCTCACTATTTTCAAATAGCTTCCAAAAATAAAACTAGTTATCTATTTATTTTTTTTATGAAATATTTTTTACAAAGATTTTATTTTTTTAAAATTTCGTAAAATTTGAGTATCAACAACCAATATGATCCAAATAAATCTTAAGGCTACTTTGGAAATATTAGGGTGATACACATTTCATCTCATCCTTAGGTGTGGAAACTGACCCAAAAAAAGGTATATGATATACTAGATTGGCCTCCATCTAAGGACCTTAAAAGCTTGAGAGGATTTTTGGATTTGACCGAATCGGCAATTCGTGAAGAGTTACGGAAAAATTGCACAGCCACTCACTTAACTACTGAAAAAGGATAATTTTAGGTGAAATAAGAAAGCTTGGAAAGCTTTTAAAGCACTAAAGGCAGCCATGACATCAGTCCCAGTTTTAGCTATACCATCCTTCTCTAAACCTTTTGTCATATAGACGGATGCTTCAGGGAAAGGATTAGGAGCAATATTATTACAAGAGGGGAGGCCAATTACTTACATGATCCAGAAGCTATCAATTCGAGCTCAAGCTAAATCAGTAATGAATATCATCTTGGTAGTCCAGCGATGGAGGCATTACTTATTGGAAAGTATTTCACAGTTTTCACAAACCAAAAAAGCCTTAAATTTTTGTTAGAACAACGGATATAGGAGAGGAACAGCAGCGGTAGTTATCTAAATTATTGGGGGTATGATTTTGAAATAAGGTACAAGAAGAGGAGGGAAAATACAATGGTTGATGTACTGTCAGAAAATTTCACTTCGCATCTTTATAAGTGGTTTAGGCTGCAGAATGAGAGGATTTAAAAGAGGAAGTACAAGCTGATGTGAAACTCTGAGACATCTTCACAAATTGCTCAGGGGAAAGGAAGTTCCGAAGGATTATAAGCTGTGGAAAGGGCATTTGCTTCATCAGAGCAGATTAGTCATCCCAAAAAATTCTAAGTTCATTCAAAAAATTCTCCATAAGTTTTATGATTCCAAGCTGGGTTTCAAGTTACTTTAGAATTTATAAAAGGGTAGCAGGAGTCTTATTTTGGGAGGGGATGAAAAAGATCATTATAGAATATGTGAAGTAAAGTAGCATCTATCAACATAATAAGAATTCTACACTTTTCCCTGTTGGATTATTACAACCATTGCCTATACTCGAAAATGTGTGAGCTGATGTGAGCATGGATTTTATTAGAGGGCTCCATAAAGCAACAGGGAAGGACATTGTTATGGTGGTAGTGGATCAAATGTCTAAGTATGGTCATTTTTCCGCTCTATCTCACCCTTATACAACAAAGGACGTGGCAGAGATCTTTATTCGAGGCATAGTTACTCTTCAAGGATTTTCGATTTTAATTGTGTTGGATCGAGATCGCTTGTTCATGAGTATGTTTTGAGCGGAAATGTTTAAGGCAGCAGGGACTTCCCCCAAGATGAGCTCTGCCTACCATCTGAAGATGGACGGACAAAGTGAGGTTGTCAACAAATGTGTAGAGACGTATTTAAGGTGCTCTATGAGCACAAAACTGACTCAGTGGCATAAATGGCTTCATTGGGTAGAATATTGGTACAATGCCAATTACCGCAGATGTAACACCCTTACTATCAAAATGTTATGCTTCCGACTACGCCACTCTTCAGAATATTATTGTTGTTTTCTCTTTTCAGGACGGACGAGGAAGCTTGCGGAGTGTTTCCCAAGTTATTAGATATGCTATTTCTGTTTGTATACATATGTTATAGATTTTCCTTGCTTATATTATTATATTCTTGTAAGAGGGATAGGATTCGTGACTGTATTGACATATATGTATATAATATTTGTAAGTTGCTTGAGTAAGAAGTTTTGTATATATGTATATGCTTGTTTGTTTTCAAGAAAAAGTATTTCCGTTTGTTTTTTTCAAAGAAAACAGCGATACGATTTCGAGTCAAAGGCTCATATTTTATTATTAAGTATATGAAGTTGTCGTAATACTTGTCGCTATCAGAGTGGCGCAGCTGGAAGCGTGATATTTTGATAGTAAAGGTGTTGCAACAGATCTATTAAAATGACTCTGTTCAAGGCTTTTTACGAGCGGGATCCTCCTAGTTTATTAAGAGGTGGAGATGAGCCTACGGTGGAAGCAGTCAAGGTACTAATGGAGGAACAGAATCAGGTATTGGATGAAATTAAGTCTCACTTAGATAAAGCTCAGGCACGCATGAAGCAAAATGCGGATAGGAGGTGTAGGTAGGTGGAGTTTTTGGTGGGAGAAAGGGTTTTTCTCAAAATATAACCTTACCGGATCAAGTCCTTGGCTAAACGAAGTAACCATAAATTGAGTGCTTGTTATTATGGTCCATTTGAGGTGTTGGAGAAAACTGAGAAGGTGGCTTATAGACTACAGTTTCTGGAAGGCTCAAATATACACCCAGTCTTTCGTGTTTCGTTACTCAAAAAAAGTGTGAAGTCCGACATTCCCATCCATCCCTTATCGGTAGCTATAACTACTAAATTTGAACTGCAAGCTAAACCAACAGAAGTCTTGACAGTTAAGGTGAATGAAGATGGCCAGTTGGATGTTTTGATTAGGTAGAAAGATTTGTCAAATTTCAAAAACTCTTGGGAGACAGCAGCAACAATTCAAGAGACATTTTTCTCATTCTACCTTGAGAACAAGGTAAATCTTTAAGATGGGGTATTGTTACATACCCGGATAGAGTTGAGGAAGTGGGAATAGAAAGTTCTGATCTTAGAAAGGGAAAGATTCCTCCACTGCCATTTCATTACAGTAGAAAAAAGTGGGTGGAGGGTAAAAAGAAAAATAAGAATATTCTAATAACTAACATGCCACCTAGCATAGATAGTAAAAAATCGCGAGAGAAAATGAATAATTCTAGGTTTCTAACTGAATGGAGAGTGAACAAGAGAATATTAATGATGACAGAATTGAGGCCAAGAATAATAAGTTTTTGGAGCAAAACTAAGGACAGGTGTAGGAGAGAGGCTGACTCTTTGAATTCAACCTTTTTAATTTTCCCTTCTTTTTATTTTCTTGTATTTCTTTCTACTATTTCATATGTCTATAACATAGTATATGAGATAATCACTTTGATTTTTTCTGTGTTTTTATTTATGTGCTGTTGTAAGTGTGTGTGAGGGTCAATTATGCATATACTAATGTTACAATTTCAGACTTTGTGTTACACGATAAATTAATTAAAGAACCAAAAAAACTCGTTAAAAAATTAGTTAATCGATCGAATCGATACTATTTTTTAGCAGTTAACTAATTTAAAATAATAAAACATAAAAATATCACTATTTATTAAAATATTATATATTTACATAAATATTTTATATTATTATATCCGATTCCATTCGAATTAAATCTTTAAATTTTTAAACCTCTAGTTTTCTAGTTCTATTGGTTTAATGACTCTTCTCACAACCTTGATCTTGGTTGAAGAAAACCTATCACATACAAGTTAGTGTTGTCCAGCTTATCATGATTATTCATATGGTTCAATCATAACTAGATATCACATTTTGAATTATAATGAACCAAGACGCGGAGGTAAGCACGTTAAGCGTCAAAACGCGTTTCATTTGCAAGCTAATAATTTCCACTAGCTAGCTACCAATAGTTATTAATACATTTCAGATATGAAATACAAACATTTACTAAATTGAACACTGAATTTTTAGACAGAAATAACCCATAACAACACAGTATTGTTTTTTCTTTCTCTTAGCAGAGTTTTAAGATTAAATCAGAGGAACAAGGCACAAAAGTATATTAATAAAAAATTTGAACAAAATACACAAATTAATTATACATGATATAATGCCACTTATTGTAAAACAGAAAGAGAAAGAGAAAGAGATGAAGAACCCATACCCAAAAAAGAAAAGAGAGAAACTAAAATAAAATTGAAAATGGGGGGCCACGCAGACGCAGTGAAACTCAGAGAGGTGCCAACTGTCAATCAGGCTATGCCGTTTTTTGAAGACAACACAGCACATGGGAAATGCCATATGCCATATTCCCATTAATAACAGCCACTTTTGTTTTGTTTTGGATAAATTAACACAACAAATCATTTCTAGAAATTACAAATGTGTGTTACATATTTGCTCCTACAGAGAGATTCTCGTTGCAACAAATCTTAATTTTGCAGTGTTTCAAACTAACTCTCTCTATATTCTCGTGTCCCCTTCCCTTTTCCCTTTCTCTCTCTCTCATTACAAATTTTCAGCTCTCTCTTCCGTCATTGGACTTGGGATTCCTTCCATTTCCCACAAAGGTATTCATTTTTTCCGTTCCTTATTCCTTATTCTTATTCTCTTTATGCTGCTCATGTAATTTAATGTTTTATTTTGTGTTGTGGCCAAAACTAGTTCAAAGTTGTTGACTTTTTCAACTTTCATGGGTGCCCATTTTGTTTATTTTGTCATCCTTGTTTGGAATGTGAGAGGTTTTCGGTTTTTTTTTTTTTAATTTTTAAATGATATGATGAGGTATTGGTTAGTGGGTGGCAGGTTATCAAAATTCCTTTTTTCTATATTTTCTTCTGTCTGGGGTTTAGTGTTTATATATGTTTGTTCTGTTTTGGTTTCTTTTGTGTGGAATTTTCATGGGTGAGAGCCATATCAATGCCTTTGGTGTTGCTTCATATGCGTTCCTATCTTAGAAGCTTAAACCCTTACCTTTCCTTTGTTCTCAAGTAGTTCACAATTCACATTTATTTTAATTCCTATTTTGTTTGAAAGGTTTGAGGATTGGTGCTTTTAAGGTAGCTTAAAGTTTGTACATTATTTAGTTTGCTTTTTCATGCCGTTACCATATGATGAAAAGACTAGTTTCCCCACCATTGAAGGGGAAATTATTGTAAGAGGTCATTGGATTGAAAAATGTGTTGTGTTGTGATGCAGGGTCAATCCTGTTTGTTTGGAGGGAATTATGAGCTTGCAGTAAATGTGAGCTTAGAAAGGATCGAAGAGGAAGGGATATAGTTTTCGGTGTTGATTTTCGTTGTCTAAATCCTGTCTTATGTGCCTTCAGAGGAGCTATCAGAATAAGGATTGTCTTGTTGATGATTATTGGTCGATTCCAGGATCAGTGCATAACATCTTTAGAGGTGGTTGAGTTTCTTGGTTGTGATTTAGATGAAATTTGTAGGATAACGAATTACGAGAACTCGGAATTACAATTGTGTCTTCAAGATGGATCATGTGAATGCGAAGGATAACGAGAATGAAGTTGATCTTGAAAGTGGATTGCCATTGCTTAGAGATGATGAATCAAAGAATATCTCTCCACCAAGTACTTCAAACCAAGGGAAGAAAATATTTGCCAAGATTCCCGATCGGTTTGTCGGAGGTTCTTTAAGAGGCGAGGAAATGCCGAGTTTCCCCTTCAATGAATCAACTTTAAGCCAAGTTTCTCTGGACTTGCCGAAAGTGGCAAACAAGCCAATGATGGGGCAAGACTTGGCGGATGCAGAGAGGACACCGTTAAAGGAGAAACGTAAAAAGTCTAGTCATAAAAAACCTCCCAGACCTCCGAGGCCTCCGAAAGCTCCAGAATTGAATGCAGCAGACTATAAGTTAATAAGGGAGATAACTGAACTTGCCATGTTGAAGCGTGCAAGGATAGAGCGTATGAAAGCCTTGAAGAAGATGAAAGCTGCTAAACAATCGTCGCCATCATCTTCCAATACCAGCATTTTGGCCATGATTTTTACTCTTGTCTTCTGTATTGTGCTAATATTCCATGGTAACTTTCATCATAAAAAATAAGCCTTATTTTTCATCTTACATTTTATATATGATATGGATCTTGCTAATTGTTGAGTTTGACTTTGAGGCCTTGTTTTCTTACCTTTGGATTCTGAATTTTCATTGGTTAACTAAGCTTTGCTAGGCATTATGAATTTCAAATAATTCATTTCTATATTGGGCAAATCATTATTTTGTCAAACTTACAATTTTTTCAGAATCATAGTTTGTTAGAAGTATGACCAATTGATCATGGTCTTGCTTTTGGAATCAAACATTGTCATTTTTTCCATTGTCTGTTGACTTTTTCGTTGTGAGCAGAGGTTGTAACTTTATCTATAATCCTTAGCCAAGATTTGTTGAGATCACATTCCCTGTGTCCTGGTTTTCTTTCGCGGCTTCAGCTATATTCTGAGGGTGCTGCAACTTTCTCTGATTTTGCATGAGCTAGATTCTAGTAGTTCTCTTTATATTATGCAAGGAGTGATAGAAAATATACTTTGGTCTTGTTGCTTTCCTTTTCCTGTTCATTCTGAGTGAGAATGCTTTAATTTTCATGATTGTTATCTGATTTTGATTTTGCTTTCTCAGGCATTTCAAGCGGAAAAGGTTCCGGGGCAACTTTCCAGGGATCACCTCTATCTACGGCAGGAGAGGGTGGTTTAATTTCAGTTCAGTTCCAACTCACTCCATATGCAGTTGAATCAAAAGCACCTGGTTCACAGTCAAGGTAAGAGTTTCACATGCTTCATACTATTCCCTTAACAAAGAGAAATTAACAAATTGGTCGCGTATCTTTTAGAATATTAGACAAATTAGTCCTAATGAAATGAAGATTGGGGACCGTTTTCCTTTTCTAAAGGGATTCTTGGGGACGGCGCGACCTCATACTAATATCAATTTTACTACTTTTGATGGTTCCTTGCAGTTTTGTACAGCAAGTAACAGGTTCAGATCTGGCTGAGAAACTGAAAAGAACTTAAGGTTAATGCAGTTAGTCCAACAGAAGATATGGCTTAATGCTATTGTGCTTCTCTTTTCTTGTTTTTCAATATATTATGTCTTTAATCATTATGAGACTAACTGTATTGGTAATTTATCCCCTATATGTATATTAATCAAATATTGGGGGTGAGTTAAATTACCATAGCAGAGTTCTTACTGTTCTTCATTGGCTTGCCACAAATTTAGCTGCAAGATTTTGCCTTTGAAGTTGCACCTCCTTCTTTGACTGCGAAGGCCTAATTATTATGTAATGATGTATATTGTCATTGGTTTGATTGACACAAATACTACATAACTAAGTGCTGTATTTTGTACATTCTAATGTTATCCAATTTCCACATACCTCGGTTGAAGTGATTTTTTTTTTAGCCTTCCAAGTTAATGACTATAATTCGATTTTATATATTTTATAATGGCTTTCCTTACTAGAAAGGAAATTTTCTCGTTAAAGAGCAAGAACCAAGAATGCTGTGGATGTGATTCCTGATGCTTATTGTGTCAGCTAAATAGATCCTACTTTGGACTGAGTCATGTGTATGTTTTTGTTTGAGTAATAGCTAGAACATATGAACATGATCTCACCTGTGACATTATTTCTCTGTATGTGATCATTGAAAGAAAAGAAAATTAGAAAATTGTTATTTTTATTCATTCTAATTTATGTATACTTTATTATTATTAATTATTATTATTAAATTAGTTGTGAGATTCATATGCAATGAGTTTTAGACTTTTATACTCTATCTAATGATGCAAGAGTATACTGAATAAGAAATTTAAAAAGGAGTATAACACATTTGAAAAGAAAACTACCAAGTAGGTAGGAAGATTCCTTAGATGGGACATGGATTCTTGAATCTGCTCTCATCCTTAGTGTCTCTTTTGTTTGTTAGTTTTTCCAAATCCCATATTGATCATTAGTAATGGGTATTATTAATAACTATGAAACAAACTTGGTTGAGTAGTTAGCTCAATCTTCCGTTTACGCAAGTGTTAGAATTCAAATATCGCTTTATATATGTAGTAATTCATTGACCAACGAAAACTCTTAAATAGAATTCAAATTTGCGGCTGATTAATTTTTTGCTGTGGGGTTGTCCGGTTGAGGATATATACTTGAAAAACCAAAAACTATGAAACAAACATCAACTTACTTGGTAGATTTTCGGAAAAAAAAAAGTGGACAATGTTGTATAATTAACTAAATTGAAAGGGTGATTCAAATTAGTGAAATTACAAAAAGAATCATACTTTGTGCAAACTAAACCAACCCACCTAGGCTAAAATTGTTTTTATTCAACAAACAATAAACTACAAAATAGTACTTGTACTAAGTAGTAGTAGTAATAAGAGGAATGAGAAGAATGAGACAAAAAAACAAACGAACCCATCATCAAGCCTTCAAAAGCAATTTGATAATGGCATTAGCAACATCAACAAGCTTCTGAACAACATCATTCCTATCACCCAAAGGTGACTTATCAGAAGGTGATTTCACCAATCTACCCTCACAGGAATTAACTTCCTTAACAGCATCAGAAATGCAGTAACTTGCAAAGGCAAAGTGTCCCTGGCTTATAGCCACAGCTGCTTGTGGAAGAGTGAACCTCACAACAGGGATATATGACTCAGCACAAAGAGCCAAAGCTTGTTCCAATTGGGGGTCCTTTGTGTGCTTCAAAAGGGCTTCAATGTAATTGAGTGTGTCAGTTGCATTTGACAGAATGTTGTTGACCATTATGAGTGCTACTTGTTTGATGTCACTCTTGGGGCTTAGAAGAGGGTTGTTGTGGAGTGTGGAAATGCATAAGTCATAAAAGGGTGTTCTTTTGCATACTTGCTCTATTAGATCTTCAACACCATTGTTCTCATTCCAATAGTAGTACACTCTGGTGGTTTGGGATTGTGTGCAGGGAATAGAAGAAGAAGAAAAGAGGAGAATGATGGTAATGGTAAAAGTAATGTGAAGAGTTTTAGCCATTGTTATTTGTGAGAGTGGAAGTGATTGAAGAATTTTAAGGGAATGAGACTATGAGAACGGTGTTTCTTGGATGCTATTTAAGGTTAGTTTGGTTGTTAGTGTGTGTGGAAAAACAAAAATATTATTTATACATCAAAATCAATTACTAAATGTATTTATATATAAATATATATTGTTTAATTTATTTTTAATATGTATTTATATTTTAATAGTGACTGATTTTAGTGTACATCTAATATAGTTGGTAAAATTTTTTTTCTTTCTTCAATTTCTTTTATTCAATTTCTACTTCTTTTTATTTTTTATTTATTTTACCCTCTCAAAATCATCGCCTAAAGAAAATGATCGATTCGATTGAGTTTGTTGATTTGTTCAATTTCTTTTTTCTGTACATTTTGTGGCCCTTTCAAAGAATATCATGATAGTGATTTTTTTATCCTATCAAATGAAAATGTTTACACTACTAAATTGTAATGGTATTTCATTTCTTAAGCCTAAAGGCTATTACACTATTTTTCAATTTTCAAAATATATATTAACTTTTGTGCAATTTTACCTTCAATATAACTAACAGGGTTAAGTATTATTTTTGTCTCTAAAATATACATCAAAATTTTTTATAATTTTTTTATTATAGATAATTTGATTCAAAATTTTAAGATTTAAGTAAAAAGAACGGTTTTAAAACTTGATTTTAAACTTTAGAGACAATTTTGCATAAAAAAAAGTTAGAGACGAAAAAAATTTTCGACCTATACCTTAGAGACCAAAATCATACTTAACCCTAACTAATACATTACAAAGCTCTTTATATCCGTTAAATTGTATTTTTATTGATTATTTTTATATAATTTAATATTTTTTATAACAACCAATTTAGATTTATTTTTAGAAATTCTGTGAGGAATAAATAATTTATGAAAAATATAAAAAAAAGTATGTAATAGAAATAAAAATTTAAATTAAACTATTCTCTTTATATAGTTATTCTAATATAAATGAGGGACTAATATAGTTTACTCTTCTCAGATTAATATGAGTTTTTGAATGGACATATGTAGTTGTCGGTGTCTATATATCAAAAAGAGAAGGGTGCATTTTTAAAAAACATATTATATACATTTCTATGTAATTTCTATATTTAAAATGTAATTATGCATGTCATGTATTTTATGTTCTTAATTTTGAAATTGTGAAAATTGTGACTGGTTGGTTGTTTTGCTGTTTCAGAACCATGGGCTGGAATGTGTGGACGGTGTTATTTACACATTGTTTAAGGTTACAAATTACAATGGCTTTGCATAACGGATGTCTATATTTCACAATGCCACGTTTTTCTATCTTGTTCCCTCTTTCATTGTAAGATGCCAAATTTGAGAACTTTCTAGATCTTGTGTCTTAACTCTTAATTAATCCCTTCATGTTGAAATATAAAATTAAACAAATTAGGAAGAGGGTCCTCCCCCTAAATAAACATATTAGTTAATATTAACTTTTTGAATAATGTTAAAATATTTTTTTTAATTCAATTTAGATGTTTGTGTTTATTTAAAAAATAAAAAACGATAAAAGAAGAATGGCAAAGAGAGAGAGAGAGAGAGGACCACCGTTTTGCAACTAAGATTTTAGATTTTGTTAAGACAAAAACTACATGATTGCTGTAATTCCTCATTATTTTTTATTTTTCTTTTCAAATATCAAGGAAGAATCATTAAGCATCACCAAAGACAGTTGGTAACTAACAAAATATAATTAGTATTCTTCTTAATTCTTAATTACTACCACTAATTAACTTTATTGTTTTGTTTTATCTAAAAGTAGCAATTATTATTTCAATATAAAAGAAGTTCTGCCATCACATTAAAGTCTGGACAATTTTTTTTCTCTGTGGCACATGGAAATTTTACCTGCCGCTAAAATATTGAAGTTATTCTTTTAATTGTTTAAAAGAGAGTTAGGCATACATATGATAGAACTGCACAAAATTAAGAAATAAAACAATAAAATTGAGTGGACAAAAAGATAATATATATATATATATATATATATATATATATATATATATATATATATATATATATATAGGGCAATTTACGCATCTAAATTGTTTGATCTCCAATATTACGCAAATACATTGTTTCTAAATTTAATACGCAAATGCATTGTTTCACTATTTTATGTAAACCGCTACTGGCAGTAGCGGTTTACAGGTGTACATAAACCGCTACAACCAGCCGCGGTTTATGTGTGTGAGTGTGTGAGTGTAAACCGCTGCTGCCAGCAGCGGTTTACGTGCATGTGTGTGTGAGTGTAAACCGCTACTGCCAGTAGCGGTTTACGTGCATGCGTGTGTGAGTGTAAACCGCTACTGCCAGTAGCGGTTTACGTGTATGTGTGTGTATACTATTTAAATAATATTATAAATAAAAAATTTAATTTATCATTTCACAATATAATTTAAAAATATAAATATGCATGTAATAATTTTTTTATTTGTATTTATTATTAGAAGTAAGACCAAATTACAAATAAAAAAATACAGTCTTCAAAGTATTGAATTATATAAAGCAAGACTAATTTTTTTTATTATCATCTCTTTTAAAATTTATAAATAATAAAATAATTTATTTTTAGCCAAAAGTTTACTAAATTATATATTTTACTCTTTAAAAATCACTTCATTCTCTTTTATTTATATCAACCATACAAAAGAGATTGGAGAGTTTGGAAAATGGGTTGTGTTCTTTGCTGCTGATTTGCATTTGAGATTCTAGCTAAATGATTTTTTTTATTTGTGTAACTTTGTTGTCTTATACCAAAAAATAAAAATTATTTGTATTTTACAGTTGATTAATTAGATAAATAATAGTGATGGCATCATAATTTTGATGAATAAAATAAAAAATATAAATATGCATGTAATAATTTTTTATTTGTATTTATTATTAAAATGAGATTAAATAGCAAATCAAAGAGTGAGTACTCACATAGTACTAAAATATATAAACTAAGACTACATTTTTTTTTTATCTTCATCCCTTCTAAAACTCATGAATGATAAAATAATTTATTTTTAGTAAAAAATTCACTAAAGCATACACTTTTTCTTTAAAAATTACTTCATTTTTTATCCATATAAATCATATGATTGCAAAAAATATATACTCCGTTTTTTTTCTCTCAATTTTTTTGTAACTTAATTTAGCATAAACAAACATTTTTTCTAATCAACGTAGACTGCTAAAGGAACACAGAAATCGCTAAATTAAGTTACAAAAAAATTGAGAGAAAGAAAATGGAGTATATATTTTTTTGCAATCATATGATTTATATGGATAAAAAATGAAGTAATTTTTAAAGAAAAAGTGTATGCTTTAGTGAATTTTTTACTAAAAATAAATTATTTTATCATTCATGAGTTTTAGAAGGGATGAAGATAAAAAAAAATTTAGTCTTAGTTTATATATTTTAGTATTCTGTGAGTACTCACTCTTTGATTTGCTATTTAATCTCATTTTAATAATAAATACAAATAAAAAATTTATTACATGCATATTTATATTTTTTAAATTATATTGTGAAATGATAAATTAAATTTTTTATTTATAATATTATTTAAATAGTATACACACATACACGTAAACCGCTACTGGCAGTAGCGGTTTACACTCACACACACATGCACGTAAACCGCTGCTGGCAGCAGCGGTTTACACTCACACACTCACACACATAAACCGCGGCTGGTTGTAGCGGTTTATGTACACCTGTAAACCGCTACTGCCAGTAGCGGTTTACATAAAATAGTGAAACAATGCATTTGCGTATTAAATTTGGAAACAATGTATTTACGTAATATTGAAGGTCAAACAATTTAGATGCGTAAATTGCCCATATATATATATATATATTAGAGATCATAATATTTAGATTAAATTCTAATTTTATTTTTAATATTTAAAATTTTTTTTTATTCTAATACCTAAAATTTTTCTTCTGTAAATATATTTTTATTCTATTATCATTTTTTTAAGTAATGATATTGTAATGATAGCAATTATAATAGTAATTAACTAATTATAGTGACTTTAAAGTGAAATCGATACATAAATAAGAAAAAAGAAAAATATAATAATATGGAAAAATAATATTTAAAAATTTAATTTGATTAAAATTAAAAATACACAAAATAAAATATATATTTAGAACAAAAATAAAATATTTTAAACATAATAACAAAATTATGACTTAAAAATGGACTTATAATACATTGTAAAATATAAATTCCTAAAATTTGTATGTAAGTAAATAACAAAATTTTAATTTTGACAAAATAAATTTTTATATTTGTTTTTAATAAAATGAACACTCAAATATCTGTTCTGTTTAATAAAATAGCCTAATTATTTAAAGTGATAGGTTAATAATGAAGCCATTTTGTAAAACGAAACAGATATTTAACGGATTTGTTTTGTCAAAAATAAAATTTTGTCAAGATTAAAATTTTCTGAGTATTAAAATGATTATGTTAAAAAAAAAAAACAAAAAAAAAATGTCATGTTATATCGGACCCTTTGACGCCAAGAGTTGGTACCAAATGAAATACGGTCCCCCTTGATTAGAAATTAGAAATTGAAGAAAGGAAAACCCCTTTAAACTGATTGAGGTTCTTTTCCAACCTATACCTGGCTGTATTCTAACATCACAAACAGACAAACACCATATCATATCATCAATAATATTTTATCACCGTTTGGACCGACTATATGATTTCAAAACCCCACAATCAAACAAGGTGGGTACTCCCATGAAGATATTATAATTGTCTTCATGTGATGATTTTTCTTTTTGACCTTTAGATGATGGAGTGTAGGGTTAGATTTTGATATGTTATAAAAGTGTTGTTTTTATTTGAAGTGTGGTCAAATCAATAAATCACACTTTTATACAAAGCATCTTCATAAAAAGATGTTTTTTGCATCTTCATTTGAGTAGCTCCCATCAAACAAAACGATCCATGGTGTGAAAAGAAGAAAATAACGCGTCAACGATAGAACCCAATTCCGATAACAATTTAAAATGAAAAATGAATAACATAATAATAGTAAAACATAAGAAGCAATGAACAATGCAATGAGGTAGGGAACATGTACATTGTGATGTGGACAACGGGATTATCTGCTCTTATTTTCAGAACCGAACATCACATGTATAGAGACATCACCAACTAAGTAGTGCATGTTTGGAAATTCTCTATGGTGCATTTTATTTAAGGTGGAGACTCACCTGCGCTTATTTTTATATAAAATTAATAGCTAAAAATTAAATTATTAAATAATAATTTAGTTAAATTTATTAAATTATCTAATAATTTTTATTAATAATTTTATATAAAAATAATTACATGTTAGTTTTTATCTATATAATTATATTAAATATTTAGATGATAAAAAATAATTATATATATTTGAAGTGATATTTAATTTGTCAATTCATTACATCATATTCGATTTTAAGAATAGAATGAGAAAAAAATTACAATATATAAAACAATTAATAAAAAATAAAGACATAAAAATTAATATTTTTATATTTTATTTAATAATAAATTATATTTAAAAAATAAATTATAACATCTAATTTATTCTATTTTTATTTTTAAAAAAATATAATAACAAAAAATATAATTATAAAAAATAATAAAAATAATAAAAATAATAAAAATAAAAAATAAAATATATTTGTTATTAATATTTTTATATTTTTTCTATTAAAAAATATGAAATATATTAATTTATTATTTTAAAATACAATATTTATGTTTATATCTCATTACCAATATAAATAATATATCTTAATGCATGTCTTTTAACCAAATTCCTTCTAAAATTTCATAGTTGATCTTTGCTAGGAATTGTCAATATATTTAGAAATCCGGGAGTCATTTAATTATTAAGGATTAGAAACACAGATAAAAATCATTAGGATAGTGTTTGTTTTTAGAGTCTATAACTGAAATTGAGAGATTAAATTTAGTATTATTTTTAGTAGTTAAAGATTGAAATTAAAATTTTAATTTTGAGATATAAAATTTTAGTTTTTTTATTATTTTGTGGGAACATAAAAGACTGAAATTTTTGTGAATGAAGACAAAAATTTTAATAATTTTTTTTTAAATATTCTCATTTAATTTTTTAAATTTTAAATATATTTATTAATCTCTATATTTATCTTAAACTAAATATAATACTGAGACATAACTCAATTTAGTATATTTTATACCAAATATAATATAAAAATTTAATTTTATCTCTACTTCTTAATCTTTGTCTTCTAATCTTAGTCTCTCAATCTCAATCTCAATCTTTTCTAAAGGCAACCTAGAGGATTAGGAGGTAACTCAAGTAATTCAACTTCTTTTTAATATATTTTTATCCATTACACAGATAATTAGAAAACTTGTATTGATCAAATAAACTTTATTAATCAATATTGTATTCAAAGAATTACAGTATTCATTTTTGAGAATTTGAATCAATAGTAATCTAACAATAATAGCTCCTGCAACATGTGCCACATCACGCATATATCAATGTTCTCTTTGTTGAGTGGTGAATTATTACCACTGTCCACTGAATCATTAATAGCTGAATCATTAATAGCTTCTTCAGCAAAATAATTAGGGTTTCCAAACTTAATTCCACGAATGTAAGGCAAACTTAGTTTCATCACCAGCACCTTGGAGGAGTTGATGAATCTTGTTCAATGTATTATTTAATTTAGATTGACATCAAGTCATCAACCATGATTAGTGCTAGGTCTTGGACATTAGTAGTTTTGTTACTAGGGTTTGAAGTGAGGATTTTGAGATAGAGTTTTGGGTATGGTGTTTTTTTGCATGTATCTTGAATTAGTTTCTTATGATCATTTGGTAAATGTATTGCAAAAATATTGAAAATTTTAAATGTTTAGGTTTTTAACAAAAGTTTATATTTAACATTTTTAACAAGTGTGTCTTTACATCTTTAGGGTACTTATTATTGTTAGTTAAATCCATAAATTTAAGAGTAATACGGTAAGACTGATAAAATTTATTATTTTTTATTAATGTTGAATTAATTTTAAATATTAAATTTTAATAGTATAAAAATAAAATATTAGTCAAAATATTAATAAAAAATATTACTCTTAATATTTATCTAAATTTAAATCATGAGTCAAAGAATAAAAAAGACAAAATTATTGTTAAGGAATTTTCCAGTCAAAACTTTATTTTCCTGACTACTATTAAATGTACTGGTCTACAAGTACCATATATTTCGGTCACAAATATAAATAATTATGATTAATTATTTTCAATTTTTGTTGTCATGATATCATTTATCCTAAAGTTTAAATTGATAAAAGAATGCAACATAAATAATTATTATATCTCTAATACTTTTTCTTAAGTAAGAGTCTTTTTAAATTTATTTAATTTTTGTAAATGTTTTTTTATTTATTTTATACTATTTTTTTAATTTTTAGAGTTTATTAAGAATCAAATTCTATATTTTTCAAATATAGAATTATAATATATACCATGTTATAATATTATTTATCTTAAAAATTTAAACTAATAAAAAGAAGCAAGATGAATAATTATATCTTTAACATTTATCATCAAAACATTTTAATTTTTTTAAAATATTTAAAAAATAATAAATTAAAAAATATGTATAAAATTATTTTATTATTGTGCATTTCTTAATTACCACTTGAATAATTGAATAATATTAAATATAATAAATATATAATTATAAATATTATATGCATAAAATTATAGATATTAAATTAGATAAATTTTTAATTATTATTTCCTTAATATATTATGAATATCTATTTAATTTTTCGTATTTTAAAGTTCTGTCATTTAAATTAATATATATATACTCCAAAACAAACTAACCAATCCAATTAATTAAATATATCCCCGATATAAATTTTGTCATCATGCATGTTTTTATTTTCTTAAGATAATTCTAGTCACCAACATTTAAAATTCTATTAATACGTTTAATAAGACTCTATATTCTGTTATTTATGTTTTTCACCATTATAATATAGTGGTTCTCCATATGTACATTTTTTCTTTACTTTTTTTACTTCAATTTTCTTTTTAATTTCTTATATTTTCATCTTAAATATTTCATACAACTACTCTTTTATTTTTTTTAACTATTTCTTTATTTATAATAGATCATGTATGTCATACGTACATAAAAAATATTTTGTATTTAAAACCTCAACATTTAATTTTTCTTGGAATAAAATATATTTTTTATTCCCATCTTTTTAAAAATATTTCTAAGAATTGATTGAAGAAGGACATAAGCAATTGATTTGCAATGGGAAGCGATGGAGCTGTTAGCTGTTTTTGTAGTAAAGTTCTCGTGAATTTATTATATTCATAATTTTAAAATATTTTTCGTGAATAATTAGATCATATATGGTCGAAATTTTTTTGGAAAATGTTACAGAACTAATACGTTTAATAAAATAAAAATGAAAAATTAATTACTATTGATTAAAATATAAGACAAATATAAAAAAAAAAAAATTGATACTTAAACCCGCCCTAAACCCAAGGTAGAAAGGAGAGAAATTCATATTGTATGGCAGTCGCAGATTAAATTAAACACGAATAGATCGTCACATACATAACTACAGAGAAAGTAATAGGATTGTAGATTATATGATTAAGGAGAGTATCACTATAAATCCAGGATTTCAGTTTGTTGATAACTCCCGAATAGTCTTAAGACAAAATTTGGGGGATGATGTGAGAAGAGTTACTTTATTCCGATTTATATGACTGTTTTTGTCTTCTTCTTTTTGGCATTAAGCTTTATTTTGATTACCGAAAAAAAAAATAGAAAATACGAGTGAAATAAAAATGTAGCAATTTTGACAGATATTAATTCTCACAGATCAACATTTCTTTTAAATACAAATGTAACAATTTTTGCAAACCTTTCACTATAATTATTGAGAATTTTTATTTTTATTTTTTTTGTTATTTTTTTTGATAAATTATTTTGGAAGCGTTAAAATTTTTCTGTTATCATTTTAATAATTTACTCTTAAAAATAAGATAATCGATATGAATACCTATACATATATCACACGGGCGCACACGCACATGTATCATTGTATCTACTTATGTCGATAGACTTACATATGCATTGACACATGTGCGCACATGTACACAGAACCATTCAATTGTTGTTTGTTCTTTTGTTTTTACATTTTTTTTTACTAAATTTTGTTTTAAACTCTAAATTTTTTTTACTATTATTTTAGTCATGTACTCTTAAAAATAACATAACCGGCATATAAATTCAAATACGCTTACACACCCACACACATCGATGCACTAAAGACACACATGCATAGACTCACAACACGTACACATGAATATATACACATGCACGCATATATATAGACATGCAAATGTATACATATAGCTGTTTAATTAAATTTATTATTTTAAATAAATATTTACGTGATTAAAATATAAAATAATTATTTTTACTAATATTATAAAATTAAATATACGTATAAACATATTTTATGATAGCAATGCATTAAAATTAATTTTGTTTCAAAAATAATTGACTTATCTTGTATCTATGGTATAAAAGAACTAATCTAATCTAATATATTGATAAATTAAAATATATATAAGAGATCAAACTTTGCTAATCAACATTTTATTCAAATATTATTACAATATTTAATTTTTGAGCATCTAATACAACATTCTAACAATAACTCTTGCCATATTTGCACCATCACGCACAGCTTTGTTTTCATTGTTTAATGGTGAATTACCATTGAACCCTTGCTCACAAAAGTAAGCCTCGTTAGCTGCATCAGCAACAGCATTTTCAGCAAATTTAGGGTTATTAGTCTGAATTCCGCTGATAGCTTCTGGCACATCACCCTTTAAGATTCCGTCGTTGTAATTGCCAATACATGAATCCAAGGCACCCTTAAATCTACCAGTAGCACCTTGTTGGAGTCGATGAATCTTGTTCACTGCAACAATTGATCTTGATTTCATGAAATCAACCATGTTTAGTGCTAGCCCTCTAAGATCAGCATTTCTGCTACTTGGGTATGAATTGAGGATTTGGACACACAGATTTGGGTATAGTGTTTGGTTGCATGTGGATTGAATTAGTGTCTCATCATTGGGGTGGAAAACCCTACATTGACAGATTGGCATTGTGATTAGAACAAGAATTGTAAAGATTAGAGATGGATGATTTAAGTTTTTTGCCATCTTTGTTAAGGATAACAAAATACTCAACAAAGATTATTACGGACGAGAAGATGGATAGAATGAAAAATGATCAAGTGAATTTTCCTTTGGGGTTTTTATTCTTGCACTCAAAGAATAATGAGGCCGTTTACATGCACTATTTAGTGGGTTGGTTATTAACGCTATTTAATATTGCACCGACAAAGTGACAACGTAAAATATTTTGGATAGTCATCAAATTCACAATTTTTTTGACTATTTACATAATTAATATATTTCTTATATATCAATTAAAAATAATTAATAATAATGTTAATACGTGACTTAACAATACATGTTAGTAAAACACTAAATTTAAATCATACGGCAAAATTAGAGATAAACGAACAAATATACACTTTGCATGAGTAAATCATAAAAAATTTATCGAAATTATCAAATTACTAATAAAAGTACTCTTCAAATTTGTTAAAATGAGAGTACCGCAAAAAAATTTTAAAACATGACGAAAAATTCAATCGTTAAATATATTTTTTTTAAAATGGAATTTAATTTTAATGTACTTTTTATGTATATATAATTTAAAAAATAAAATATTTTTATTTTTAAGATTTAGTAATTTTACGTTAAATAATTTTTTTGTAATTTTTGTTAGATGGCCAAGAGTATTTTAAAAAATCAGCTACATTATAGGTAAAAGATCTATTCCATTTTGGTAATTGCTTCCGTAATTTTTTAAAATCAGAGAATAAATTATGTTGGTAAAAAAATATTAATTGTAGTTATTTAGGGTTAACTAGTTAAGAATTGTTTATCTATATTTTTTGTCTAAATCAAGAGTGGTAAATTAATAATAATAATAATAATAATAATAATAATAATAATAATTAAATATTGTGTCTGAAAAATAAATTTAGGATTTTGCTAATAAAAAAAATTTTGTTAAGGTTATTTAAAGTAAACATTTAATTTTTTTTTTAATAATTGCATTGCAAAATTAACGAAAATAATGTTAAATATTTAGATTTTTAACCAATTTTATATTTTATTTTGGTGAGTACAAAGGTTATATTTAACATTCTAACAAATGTGTCTTTACTATACTTATTATTATTATTATTATTATTATTATTAGTAATAATAATAGTAGTAGTTAAATCCATAAATTTAAGAGCAATACTACATAATTAATAAATTTATTATTTTTAATTAATATTTAATCAATTTGAAATACTAAAAATTAAATTTCAAATTTTAAAGTCTAATAATATAAAATTAAATTATTAATCAAAATATTAGCTAATATTTATAAGTGTACTCAGATCATGAGTCAAAGAATAAATAAAAAAGGACAAAAATGATTGTTAAGGAATTAACTTTCCATTCAAAAAATTTATTTTCCTTGACCACTATTAAATGTAGTGATGCTGCAAGTTCCATATATTCGGTCACACATACACTTTTTTCGCAATATTTTAAGGGTTTATTACTTTATGCTATATACACATGTTAATTTTACAAATTAAATTTTTTTATTAATAATAATGATAAACTTATCATGTATTTTTATGACATATGTTAACTAAATTCATATCTTAAAAGTAATCCAATTTATTGAAGTGAGATATTACACAAAAAACGACAGATTATGGTAATTTCTAAAAACCGTCACCAAATGAAAGATTACTGCTATTGATGCGATGAATAAGAAGAGAGCTGCCAATAATTTAGTATTTTGCGGCTGTTTTGGTATAACTGCCGCAAAATGAATATATTGTTGTTACAAAATAAATTATTGGCGGCAATTTTTTTACAACTGTTGTAAAATATGTCTAACTCGTTTCTTTTTTTTAAATAACCGGATATGATCTACTTATGTTCTCACTATTTTTTTTTTAAAATATGTCTGAATCACTGTTACATAAATCATTATACTATTTTTGGATTTGTTTTATATGAAAAAATAATTACTTACAAAAATATATTTTGATTAATCATGTGAAAAAATTTATAAATTGAATTTTTTCGTTTACTGCTATAAGATCTTTTAAGTTTGTATTAAAGCATAAATGTAAATAATCAAAGAAATAATTACATGCTATTGTTATTAATTATTTTTAATTCTCATCAAAACTTTTTAATGTTTCAAAAAAATATTTGAGAGATAATAGAAAATTAATCCAAAATTATTTTATTGTATATTTTTTAATTTATTGCTTGAATAATCGACCAATTTCAAATGTAATAAGTAGGTGATTATAAATATTATATACGTAAAATTATAGATATTTATGTAAAATAAAAAATTTAAATTATATATTATCTTCAAATCATTATTTTTTTTGTGTTTTAAAAAAAAAAAAAAATATATATATATATATATATATATATATATATATATATTCCATGTAATATAAACACAGCCAAAACAAACTAACCACTCCAATTAATTAAATAAAATATGTCCAAGATCAATATTTTGTCATCATATTTTTATTTTCTTAAGATAATTCTAATCATCACCAACATTTAAAATTTTATAATGGATTATACTTATAAGACTCTTTATATTTTGTTATTTATTATATGTTTTC
The DNA here is from genome assembly GCF_059453495.1 of Arachis ipaensis. Lineage (NCBI taxonomy): Eukaryota > Viridiplantae > Streptophyta > Magnoliopsida > Fabales > Fabaceae > Arachis > Arachis ipaensis. The sequence continues at coordinate 14,601,470 of NC_142439.1, read as the reverse complement.
ACCATTATAATATAGTGGTTCTCTAGATGTAATTTTTTTTCTTTACCTTTTCTACAATTTTTTTTTCAATCTTATATTTTCATCTTAAATACTTCATACATCTACTCTGTTTATTTTTCTTTTTATTATTTCTTTAGTTTATAATAGATCATGTATGTCATAATATACTTAAAAATATTTTGTATTTAAAAACTCAAGATGTATTTTTTATTGGGATTAAATATATTTTTTATTCTCATCTTTTTTAAAATATTTCTAAGAATTGATTGAAGAAGGACATAAGCGATTGATTTGCAATGAGAAACAACGGGGCTGTTGGCTGTTCTTGTAGTAAAGTTCTAATGAATTTGCTATATTCATAGTTTTAGATCTTCTTTTGTGAACATTAGATCATATATAGTCTAAAATTTCAATAGAAAATGTTAGAGAACCAATATGTTTAGTAGAATAATAAAAATGAGAAGTTAATTAATATTAACTGAAAAGAAAAGTATAGATAGACAACAATATTGCTGAATAATATGAACAACAGAATTAAAAAAGTAAATTAATCTTAAATTTAATTAATGACATAGTATATTTTAGTTGAATTGAACTAATTATAAGGTCCATTGTTCATGTTGTTTAAAAAAATGATTGCTTACCTGACATAACCATAACTGAAATAGCATATATAGTTGGCATATGCGTTCAAGTGTGACATGTATATACATCCACGCATGTAGACACACAATACACATGCAGAGACATATATACACGCAGGCATATGTATAGACACACGCATATACATACAGTCATATATATATGAAATCCAACTTTGCTAATCACCATTTTATTCGAACAATTATTACCATATTTAATTTTTGTGCATCTAATACAACGTGATAACAATAACTTTTGCAATATTTGCTGGGTCACGCACAGCATTGTTTTCTTTGCTTAATGGTGAACTACCATTGAACCCTTGCTCACAAGAGTAGGCCTCATTAACTGCATCAGTAAGAATAGATTCAGCAAATTTAGTGTTATCAGTCTCAATTCTGCTAATGGCTTGTGGCAAATCACCCTTCAAAATTCCGCCGTTGTAATGGCCAATACATGAAGGGAATGCACCCAATCTACCAATAGTACTTTGTCGGAGTTGATGCATCTTGTTCAATGCAATAATTGATCTTTTATTTTATGAAATCAACCATGTTTATTGCTATCCCTTTTAAATCAGCATTTGTGCTACTTGGATATGAATTGAGGATTTGGACGCACAGATCTCGGTTGCATGCGGCATGAATTAGTCTCTCATCATTTGGGTGGAAAACCCTACTTTGACCAATTGGCATCATTGAAATTATGGATAGAACAAGAACTTTGAAGATTATAGAGATAGGTGATTCAAATTTTTTGCCATCTTTGTTAAGGATAGCAAAATACTCAAAAAGATTATTGATGGGAGGATGGATGGAACGTAAAATGATCAAGTGAGTTTTCCTACTTTAGGGTTAGTGAAAGAATGAGGCCATATATTGCCAGGGTTGTCATTACGGTATTTACGGCGGAGCCGAGTTTAATTAAATTCATATTCGAGTTTGAAAGGTGAATGAATTTATCTTGATTTGATTCAAAAATAATTCGAAATACAATATTTTTTGGGTTGTCATTAATATTCATTAATGCTATTTAATATGTAATTTGTTATAGGTACAAGATATAAATATAGAAAAAAAGTTTAAAAAATAGTAAAATTAATTATTTTTTTGTATTTTTAATTATCAATTTAATATTTTTAGTTTAACAATTTAATAATATATTTTTATTTTATACTTTAAATATTATTAACAAAAAATAATAAATTCTGTTAATCTTCTAACATTCTTTTAAGATATATATCTTTTAAGATATATAAATTTTAATTTTGATGCACTTTTTAAAAAAAATTATACGTATATCTAATAATTATGTCACGTTAGTAAAATTAATTATTTTTTACATTAATCACGTGAATAATTATCTAAAAAAATAAATATAATATTAAACAATTATATTATATATTTTATATTGTTAATTACTATATATTAAAATTAAACTAAATAAAATAAAAAAAATAGAATAATAAGCGTGAAATATGCTCTAAAATTATGCAAGTATTTCTCTAACTTCATACATACTACTACCTATAATGCTAGAAAGGATTCAACAGCATAATTAACTAGAGTTTAATTTGAATTAAACATAATACTTCGAATTTGAGTAAAAGTAGTATATTTATTCGTGTCTTGCATGGAATAATATATAAAAATATATAAAATTTTTATTTTTAAATTTTTTAGATAAAAATACGTATAGTAATTTTTGTTATAAAAATTTTATAAAATTAAATTTAAAATTTAACTCTTTTCAATATTGAAATTAATAAAATCAATGAGTAATGATTTTATTTGTTTTCAAATATAACAATTACTCATTAATAATAATATATATAATTTGTGATTAAATTAAAATATTTATATTAAAATTCTATTTTTTTAAATATTTTTCTTTAAATAATGTTAGTCTCATAATTTATGGAATTAAATTTTAATTTCAAATTCTCTTACTTTTATGAAAATATCGATTTGAATAAGTATGAGATAAAATTCTTTTTAAAATATATTTTTTATTATCATAGCAAAATAAACTATTATAAAAAATTATTTTTGTTAAAATCTATCTAGAACTGTTTTATATTTTTGTATCATTTTATTTTTAAAATCAAAGTAATATAACTAACGTTGTTATCAGTTATAACTTATCAATATATTTTGTTTATTCTTAAATTGAAATAGTGAGAATATAACGACTAAAAAACAGGGAAGATGATGAATGTTGAAGAATGAGAGAAAGAAGAGGAAGGAGAGAAATGGGTTAAAGAGGAGACACTACAAGAAATTATCAGAATAACGACCAACATAGAATTTCTAGGATAAAAAAATATTGGTCGCAAAATTATATTCAGTGACCAATTTTAGCAACCAACAAAATTGGTCACTAATAGCAACCGAATTAGTGACTCATAAGTTTATTATAAAACGAGAATAAAGTTGGTTGCTAAATCGATTGCTATTTTTTAATTTAGCAACCGAATTAGCAATCAAAATAAGAGAAGTAACGTCTTTGGGATTCTTGGTCACCAAATCGGTCACTATTTTTTAATTTAGCGACCGATAGAAAAATATGGTGAAAAATTGTTTGGTCGCTAAATTGGTTGCTAATTGTTAAGATAGCGATCGATTTTAGCGACTAGCAAAATCGGTCACTAATAGCAATCGAATTAGCCACCGATAAGTTTTTTTACAACCAGAATAAGGTTGGTCGCTAAAATCAGTCATTATTTTTTAATTTAGCGACCGAATTAGCAATCAAAACAAAGAAGTAACATCTTTGGGACTTCTGGTCACAAAATCGGTCGCTTTTTTTTAATTTAGCGATCGAATTTGCAACCGGTAAAGAAATAGGGTGAAAATTTGTTTGGTCACTAAGACTATGGTCTCTAAATCAGTTACTAATTGTTACGATAGCGATTGATTTTAGCAACCAACCAAAAAATACTGTTAAAAACTAACCAGTCACTAAATCGGCCACTAATTTAAATAAAATAAGACAGTTCGTGAGTTACCCTCACTAACCCTAATTCAACTCACTCATACCATTCTCATCTTCTCCAAACAATTACCGAGTTACCTGCCGGAATCACATCACCGTCTTCTGAGTTACCCACACCATTGCCATCTTTTTCGTCGCAGTGTCGTCTTTGCCGTCTTCTGATTGCAGCGCTGTCTCCCGAGGTCTCGTCACCGTTGTCTTCTGAGGTCTCTGCGCCGTCGACTTTTGAGATCTTAGCGTCGTCGCATTCATCTTTTAAACCTCGGCATCGTTGGCATTGCCTGAGCTCGCATATCGTCTCATCACCGTCCAAATCTGACTTTCTCATTGTCGTGCCGTTCTTTTCTCACTGTCGCCTCCTCTGGTCGCGCCGCCTCCTCTACTCATTCCTTTGTTGCAGATCGTCACCTTGCCGTCCAGATCTGTTATTGCCCCTTGTCACGTAGTTCATTTCTCACTGCCACTTCCTTTTGTAACTTCTTCTCTGGCAACAACAACAACAACAACAACAACTGTAACACCCTAACTATCAAATCTCATGCTTCCGGCTGCACGACTCTGATAGATCGGACATTACGATGACTCTTATACTATTTAGTACTAAAATATGAGCCTGTTTAAAACTTTAAACCGCAATACCACTCAAAATACTTTTGTTATGTAACGTACTTCCATATATACAATACAACTTACAAAAACTCACAAAGACTACATACATATGTATATATATTAAATAATTTTACAAGCATCTCAAATCAAAATCCTTTCCCTCTTACAAGACTTGCAAAGTTAAAGGCGAGGGAAACATAAATACTAAAACAATACAGAAAAGTCGTCTAACAGAAAAGAAATAAGCTCTTCCAAACTTCGTCGTCCGTAACCTGAAAAGAAAGATCTGTAGGGGAGTGAGAATATTATCCTCGAAAGGGTTCTCACTATAGGGTTGTAGAATTACTATAATAGGATACGCGAGATAAAATCGTTATAGTGATTAATAACCGTCTTATGCATCTTTTCAAAAGCAACGATTTACTATCAAGAAAAATCTGAAATCTTTTTTGAAAGAGGAACTATTCATTTCTTGAAAATTCAAAAGCCTTTCAAAAGGTTTATCTATACTGATCTAAATTAGTTTTTCATACTTTTCCAAACCAGAAACATCAACCAACATGGCCTCCGGCCCACCTCATGATCAACCACGGCTTTAGGCTCAAACAGTTCAAACAACAACCAGTCACCACGGTCCAACAGAATCCCAGTCACAAACACAAATAGAAAAGTTCAAGCACAAACAAACAATTATTTCAAGTAGAACATTTAGCAGTTAACCACAATTAATCACAAAGGCAAACCAAGTACAATATGCACACTAAAACAATGTCACATAGATGCATATGATGAATGCCTGTCCTAGTAGCTGATGATATCATCTGTCGGTTAGAAAGCCAACCCGACAAGTCCTGGTAGCTAACCATTGGACTGTCCCTTTGTCGTGTATCCCCAATTCGAGTTATTCATAAACATAATCATAATTCACATCTAACACCCTCACTGGTGTATATTCACGGGGCGAGCTCATCTGGAACTTTCACAGTATCCGGCCACACTTACGACATAGGCTCAGCAGAGTATCGAGTTTCAACCTAGAGCACGTAGTGGCTAGCCACTGCTTCTACCCAGGAAAACTCGTATCTCAGATAATTGGAAGTGCAACAATCACAATATCAATAACTCAACATTTATGTATTTATTCTCAATCATAAATCAACATTCATCTCAGCCATCCGGCTTAGATTCATGATTCATAGTCAGCCATCCGGCCCATAAAATATTCCGTAATTAGCCATAATTCATTATCATACACAGCCATTCCGGCTCATAACAAAATAGCACTTCCACCATCCAACATCATCAAATTCATAAAATCATCGTTCAAGCCATAAATCACTTTTTCTCAAATCACTTCACTTTGAAATCAAAAATCAACTCTTTTCAGCCTTGGCTTTAAAGTTCCCATTCCTCAAATCATCTCAGGCTCATAAGCCACTTTTACTCAAAGTAGGTCCCCTTTTTTAAAAACAAAGCCACCATCGGCATCCTCTTTCCAAAACTTCCAAACCATGGCAAATTAAAAATCTATTTGAAATATTCAAAATCATCCATCCAACAATGGGATTTTATAACAAAAGTTCCTCGGCAGAGTCTCAAGCTTTTAGGGAAGGACAACCTATCTCAGTTTCTTAACAATTCATTGAAACTCTTAAAATCATAGATTCTTGGTTTAAGCAAATAGAAACAGAATTTGTTATAAAATCGAATCATATAAAGTCACAAATTCCAAACCCAATCCAAAACCAATTCACTTACAACGGAGCCAATCCATTTAAATCAAAACCACTTTCATGTTCCTTCTTAAAACCAATTCTATGACTTCTTCCAAAATATCACAAAAGCAGAATATAATACTTTCTTTCAGTGAATCAAAATGGTAAAATCATTCTTTGCTAAACAAATCGAACTCGAGACATATAGTTTACTTAAATAAATTAAACTCAAAAACATAACTATTTTCTTAATAAATCAAATAATACAATTTCTCAAATCCAAACCTTTCTAAATAACTTTTTAAACAAAGTGTAAGATTTTTATAGAAATTTCGGCCGCACCTCCCCTAAAACTTGGACTTTGCCACCCGATTCGGGTCCCAACCAAACCATTCCACAATCCTTTTCAACGGTCCAAAACCCAAAATCAGTTCAAAAGCAAGTCAAATCCAACAGTCATCTCATTTTCATATCTCAAAGAAACCATTTCAAAATTAAGTCATTATCAACCGATTAAACTCATTTCCAAAACTTTAAAGAAACAGTTCAGCAACAATCCATTTATCAAAACCAAACAATAATCAAAAGTCGTCTGAAGATCAAATCTTTATCAACTGATTAAGCTCATTTCCAAAACTCTAAAGAGACAATTCAGCAACAACCCATTTATCAAAACCAAACAATCACCCAATCAAACATATAATTACATTCATCCAAAATAGCCAGGCAATACATAAGACTTGTACAATCACTAAAAGTGTATTTCTCACACCAGTATCCATTTACAACAATTCCAAATCATAATATTGAGATTTTAGAAAAGTCCCTACCTCAAAGTCGAATCCATAACACAAACGCGTCACAGGAACCTTCTCTCTCAACCCAAAATCACTGGCAACCGCAACCTCAGCTCCAAGCCACTTTCGCGGTAACCACAGCAACTCTAATCGCGACATATAACAACTGAAACTTAATCTTATAGCAACTAATGCCGCGAAACCTCAGCGTGAGATAACAAAATAGTAACTAAAGGGCTTTCGAAACGAAAATGATTACCGAAACGAAGAAAGAACGGCTGAATCAAGCAGCGGTAGCCCCGGGGGTGGTTCCGGCAACAGCCGTGCTATACTCGATGACCAGAACGGCAGCTGCATCACCCACAACTCTAGTAGTAGCATCAGCAATGATCTCAACACCAATAGTGATTGCTCAGGAGATAAATCGACAACTAGAACAAAACCATATGCTACTATAATTAGGACATAGTATAACGGATGAATGAAATGATAGAGGAGTAAGGAAGAAAGCGTTACAGGCTTAAGAAAACAGAAAATTGGCATTAGAACTGGAACAAAGAGGATGATGCTGGCCAGAATGAAAGGCGGTGGCAGCAAATTGCTTTCTCTAATAATAAGCTCCAACCACGGCAGCTCCAACGGATATGGCACGACAAGGTACATCAGAGGCAGAGACATGGTTGACCCGAAAAAGCAAGGTCACAGTGCTGGCGGTTCCGGCAGTGATTCCCGCAGCAACACCACAAGCCCAAAGAACAGGGGGTGGCAGAGCTTAGTCACAGTGAAGCAGAGCAACTCAACGGCGACGAAGCTCAGCCCTTCGGACGGCAGTGGCACGGGACACAGCCCCTCCTCTTCAAGCTTGACGGTGACGCGCGAGACTCCTCTAGTGGTGGCAACGTGTGGCTTGACGGGGACAAACCCTAGTAGCAGCGGCGGCAGGAGTGGCTTCAACAGCAGCACCCAGGCGCGTTGGGGACGCAGCAGAGGCTCCTTCCTCCACTGACTCTTGCGCGGCTCTTCCTTCTTCTCTAAACGGCGTCGATGGCGTCCTCCTTTCTCGGCAACAAGGATGGCGGCGGTAGCGAGGCGGGCTGGATGGCGACGGTTTTAGAAATGTTTAAAGAAACATGAAATTTGATTTAGCTGAGGATCACTGTTTTTTAAATATTTGGACTACGTTTTAGAAATGTTGCTAAATTAACAAATTTCTCACTAAATCAATTTTTTTCCATATGAGATATAGAAAAGACATAAACTCAAACTCAAGAACATTAGAGTTTGGAGATGTCTTATATGTATTAAGAGATTGCACAACAATAGAATTGATATTAGGTCCAATAAATGAGATTTATTAGTTATCCTAAAGAAATAATGAGATTATTTTTATCACTCTTCTTATGACAAAGTGTCTGTGATAAGAGGTTAAACTCCTTTTTAGAAAAGGGATTCCATCTTAAAAAAAGAGTGGGAGTACAATTACTTTTATTAGAATTGTATACCACTCAATAGAGGATATACTTTCTCTTGAAAGTATAAAAAATTTGATCGTCAAACTAACTTTTCGAAAAAGTAGCCTATTTGTATAATGATACAATTCTATAAAGATAGATCTAATGGTTACTTAAATTTTTTATAATCATGTTCAATAAAGATTGTCCTTAAAATAAAATTATACACTATTGTAGTGGGAGATTTCATGTTTTGAGAAAACGTGATATTTATTATGCACTAGGTGTATTTTACAAAAGGTCAAGCAAACATGCTCAAGAGCAAATGTGTTTAAGGTCAAAAGAGTTTTGATAAACACAAATGTGCATTAAAAAATTATACACATGATTGATTGGTTCTAGTGCAAGTGGGAGATTATTGTGATAATAGTATGCCCAAGATCCAATCTATCATGATTGGCTCTCGTGCAAGTGGGAGATTGTTGGGAATAAGTAGTATGACCACAATCCAATCAATCACGTGTCAAATAATTTGTTATTGTTATTATATTAAAATGTTAATATAATAACGTCCTTGATTAAATTTAGAGATTTATCATTGTGATAGTGATCACAATATTGAGAGATAAATCTTTTATAATTTAATCTAAATTATTCTTGGTCATAGGATTATTAAAAAGGATATTAATAATCCGGAAAGATCAATATATATATATATATATAATGGTCTTCATTGGATGAAGATTAATAGATCTTATTTATTAAATTATATATATAGATGGTGCATATAGAGATATGACCATTGAACTGACTCACTCTGAGAATTCCTAATGGTTATAATTACCGTATATTTGTCAATAGGATATTCTCAAGATGAACATAGTAATAGAATTTCCTTTGACCTGCGACTGTCATAGAAATTAACAATGTATTTATTATACTTTGATTCCGGACACCTAATACCATAGGGTGCTAGTTGAATGTATATTGGGTATGATTTAAATACTTGTAGAATTAATGATTAGTCAATAAGGAATCCATCAACTCTCGGTAAAGAGTTTGAGCTCTATGATTATAATGATTGAGATGAATAAAACCTTGGCCAAGGGGATTGAATGAATGAAGAAATGAGTTTCTTAGGTCATTCACAGTTCATTATAACAATGGTAACAAGTTAGAGTTTGACAATTAAACCATACTCTAAAGGTTAACCAAGAGCTGGAAAGATGGAAGGAATTATACTTTGTTCTTCTGAGGTTCTTAGTAAAAATAGATTACTTCAAACTATCGGGTCGTTGAGAAGTGTTGCTAGACGCCAACCTTGATTAGTAAATTTAGTATGACTAATTTACTACCCGCTTAGTATTGAACCTATGGGGTCACACACTAACGAGTATTCTAATCTTTGCTATAGAATTATTTAATTATTATTTTGATTTGATCAAATAAATAATTATATTAATTTAAATGGAATATTATTATATTCTTTGCTAGCACCAAGAATATAATAATAATATGATAATTGAGAATATTAAATGAGATTTGAGAATAATTAGTTATTCTATTTCTAAATTTGAATTATAAATTTGGATGAGATCCAAATCGATTATGTTTTAAATTGTTATGATATGATTCATAAAATTTAAAGGATTCAGATTTGGAATTTAAAGATATGATTTGAATTTGAATTGAGAATCAAATTTAAAATCAGTAACAAATTTCATACTATATATATGTATGCCAATAGTAGAGGAAAGAGACAGATGAGAATAAAACACAAGGGTTTTATTCCTTTACTTCTACACATATAAACATATGTAAGCCTAATTCTTGGAGAAGAATTTTATGGCGTGCAAAAAGTTGCAAGAGGTTTCTCAATTTAGATCAGATGTCCATTGGTCAAAGAGTTGACAGCAAAGGTTGGTCTCGGTGTGGATACGCATAGCACCTTCGTACCATCGAAGGAGAAAAAGATTTTTACGAGCGTACTCAGGTATTTAGATCTGATCTACTATATATTTATTATTGGAATAAAGTTTAAGCACAAAATAGATCTTTAAGGATTACTTTCTTTTCTTCCGCTGCGTGTTATGAACTGATGAGTTTGGAAAACTCCAAATTAATTTTTATGATGAACAAACATTATTAAAATATCTAATTACAAAATTATTAATACAATGTTATTTGATTATATGCTAATTAATAATTTTGTAATGCAGGAATTGAATTGGGCCGAAAATAAAATAAAATGCTGCAGCCCAAGTGTGAATTTGCTTTCCAATTCAGCATTGATTCAAAAAATATTCAATGATATGTGGCTGAAGTGTTGTAATGATTTATTGGGCTAGATTAACATTGTTACAAGCCCAAAGAAAGCTTCCCATGTCTATGTTTGATCCAAACCCATCAGGAAAGAAGTTAATACTAGTTGGGCCAAAATAAAGTTTATTGGTACCAAGCCCAATGTTGGTGAATGCTTCCATGCCTTGTCCGAATCCATAAGGCATATGAAATGCCTAAATGCTTCCAACGGATTCCAACTCACTCTTTGAAGGATTTGAAATTTAATTAAACTAGCATGGGGAACATGAGAGAGAGTGTGATTGACATGATGGTCATCATAATGATACACGCCACTCTAAGATAGGGAAGTGGGACTTTTAATTTCATTTTATTATTACCCATTAGTTTGAGTTCAAACTTCTCTCTTCTCTCTCATCTCTTTCCTTCTCTCTTCGGTTATTACACAGGAAGCCATGGAAGCTACTTGGAGCTACCAAAAGGAAAGAAAAGCAAGGCTAAAGACCATCGAGTTGATGGCACGAAAAAGAAAAAGAAAAGTATGCTGTGGCTAAGATTATCACCTAATCTGGTAAGATTTGGTGAGGTAATCTCGGATCCTTAATACTCAAAAGGAAGGAAGAAGATTTGGCCAGCAGAAAGATCTTGGAGGCGTGGCTTGTCTTCGTTTCTGATCAACCACCACAGGGAGTAGCTAGAGTGGCGAAGTGATGGTTGAAGGCAGAGATTGAAGCAGATGAAGTCATCATCATCATGAAGCATCAAGGGCCAGAAATCCATCTTGGAGAGGAAGCCAAGGATGGAGCGCTCGGATTGATGAAGAGTGATGACCAAGGAAGGACTAGAGGTATTTGCATGTTGGTTTTTACATGGTTACCTCTTCTCTCTGTATGGCCGAACCGGTTTTTGTTGAAGGAAAGGAAGCTGAGCTCGGGTTTGTGTTTCAACTGTGAAGGCTTCACTTCTCTATAAAAGAGGTGAATAGTCATGGTTTGATTCAAGGAGAAATATTGAGAGTGCAAGGCATAGTGTTCTCAGAGCTACCTGAGCTAACAGTTTTCTCTTCTCCTTCAATGTCTTCTGTTTAATATTTTTCTGTTTAATTTTGTTATGTCTTGAGTCTCATGGAAAAAGGCAAACAGTGAGGTTTGTAAGAAAAAAGCCATAGAGCGGAAAAAGGCAGAGAGTGCAAAATTAAAAGAAAAAGCCATAGATGTCTTAGAGTTCCTTTGTACATCTGTGTTGTGTTTCATGATTCTGTGGGAATCCCCTTGTAAGTTGGGTTAGCACTTTACAAGTTGTAATCTGGAGGATTATAGTGAAATTCCATCATTGTTGTGATGGAGACTGGATGTAGGCCGCACTGCACTTAGCAGCTGAACCAGGATATATCTGGGTGTTATTTTCTCTCTCTCTCTCCTACTTCACTTCTGTTGTTTTTAAGATGCAACTTCAGAAATGTCTCATGCCAAGTGACGAGACAAAATGAAAATGTCTCGTGACTAGGGACGAGATAAAACAGAAAAGTCTCATCTAAAGTCCAGCAAGTTTTAGCAAGCGAAAAAGGGGCTAAGATTCAACCCCCCCTTCTCTTAGCCACTGAAACCATCAATTGGTATCAGAGCTTGGTCTCAAAGAGATCAAGCTTTGCAGCTTGGAGTAAAGATCCTAATGGCGGAAAACAGTGGCACAAATGTGGTGTCTTATAATCTGACAGAAGGACAATCAAGCAACAGACCTCCTCTTTTCAATGGGAAAAATTATACCTATTGGAAGGAGAGGATGAAGATATTTGTACAAGCTGTAGATTACAGACTTTGGAAGATCATCTTGGAAGGTCCTAAATTTCCGACTACCACAAATGCTCAAGGAGTAACCTCCCTTAAACCGGAAGCAAGCTGGACCGAGGAAGATAGGAAGAAGGTGGAGTTAAATGCCAAGGCAACCAATCTGCTCAATTGTGCTATCAGCTTTGAGGAGTACCGACGAGTATCACGATGCACAACGGCAAAGGAAATCTGGGACAAGTTGCAAATCACTCATGAAGGAACTACCATTGTAAAAAAGACTCGGACAGACATGTTAAACAGGGAATATGAAATGTTTACAATGAAGGAAGGAGAGTCCATCGATGAACTGTTCGAACGGTTCAATGCCATCACTATTGGCTTAGATGCTCTTGGAATCAAACATTCAGAATCTGTGCTAGTGAGAAGAGTGTTGAGATGTCTCACAAAAGAGTGGGAGACTAAAGCTTTAATTATTTCTGAGAGCAGTAGCCTAGACTCCATAACACTTGATGATTTGAGAGGAAATCTTCTTGCTTTTGAAAATACCTATTTGAAAAAAGATACAAAAAAGAAAGGAATTGCATTTTCTTCTGTGACTAACCCCCTGGATGATGAATCCAGTGATAACTCTTCTGAAAATGAGTTTGTTTTATTTGCAAAAAAATTCAGGAAAATGGCTAAGCTCAGAGGCAAAGGCAGCAGCACAAGGAAAGTGAAGAAAGACCTCAGCAAGGTAACTTGCTACAATTGCAAGGAAATGGGGCATTTCAAATCTGATTGTCCCAAGCTGAAGAAGGAGGAAAAGCCAAAAAGAGGGAAGAAGAAAGGACTGATGGCCACATGGGAAGACTTGGAGAATGATTCTGATGATGATGATGAAGAAACCGAGACCAAGTCACAAACATGTCTCATGGCAGACCACATAGATCAGGTAGTCTTTCATAACCCTAATACTGAAGATCTTCATCTTATGATAGACCACCTTTCTGAAAAAATAAGATGTTTTCTGCTGGAAAATCAAGAACTTGAACAGCAAATTACCATTCTTAAGGCCGAAAACAGTTTTCTAAAAGAAAAAGTGAGAGAGGCCGAAACTGCTTGTGATCTAGTTGAAGAAAATAAACAGTTAAGAGCTCAAGTTAGAAGTTGTGAAAGTAACCATTGTGTTCTTGCATATGTGGACTGTTTTAAACAAAATGAAGAGTTGCTAAAAAAGGTTAAAAGACTTGAGGAAGACTTGGCCAAATTTACACAAAGTTCTGAAAGCTTGAATCACATCTTGGCTAGTCAAAAACCTCTTTATGATAAAGCTGGGTTGGGGTTTTATAAATCTGAAAATTTACATTTTGAAAATATTGCTTCATCTTCTAATGACACAAGATTTCAAGATCCCACCTACTTTAACAAAAAGGCAACTCCAAGGTTTTGTAGATTATGCAATCGGAATGGACACTTTCCCATTCAATGCTTTTTCGGTGAAAGAATGGTTGGTGATAAAGTTTATAAAATTGTTTTTGATTACAATGGCTTAGGACATAGAAGATGGTTTAACGTAAAAGGATCCAAAAAGATTTGGATACCTAAGGTTACTTAAGCATTGTTTTGCAGGTGTGCCTAGCATCCAAAAGGAAAGAAAATGTGTGGTATATGGACAGCGGATGCTCTAGGCATATGACCGGAAAGGCAACCTTCTTCATAAAGCTTGATGACTATGATGGAGGACTTGTCACTTTCGGTGATGATGCAAAAGGAAAAATTGTGGCTGTTGGGAAAGTTGGTAAAAACTTTTCTTCTTGTATAAATGATGTTCTCCTTGTACATGGCTTGAAACATAATTTGCTTAGTGTTAGTCAACTTTGTGATTTGGGTTTTGAAGTTATTTTTAAGAAATCTGTTTGTTTAGTTGTGTGTGAAAAAACTGGGAATGTTCTTCTTGAAGCTAAAAGATGCAACAATGTGTATGGATTAACTCTTGAGGATTTAAAGGAACAAAATGTAACATGCTTCACATCTTTTGAATCTGAAAAATGGCTTTGGCATAGAAAGTTGGGACATGCTAGCATGTATCAAATTTCTAAGCTAGTTAAAAGAAATTTGGTTAGAGGAATCCCAAACATCAAGTTTGATAAGGATCTTACTTGTGACGCTTGTCAATTAGGCAAACAAGTAAAATCCTCTTTTAAATCAAAAGATGGAATCTCAACCAAACGGCCATTGGAAATGTTACATATTGATCTTTTTGGTCCTACTAGAACTCAAAGTTTAGGAGGAAAACATTATGGTCTTGTGGTGGTAGATGATTACTCTAGATTTGGTTGGGTACTTTTCCTTGCTCATAAGAATGATGCTTTTCATGCTTTTTCCACCCTTTGTAAGAAAATTCAAAATGAAAAGGATTTGAAAATTGCCCATTTAAGAAGTGATCATGGAAGAGAATTTGAAAATCAAGACTTTGAAAAATTCTGTGATGACTTAGGGATTTCTCATAATTTTTCATGTCCTAGAACCCCCCAACAAAATGGGGTGGTTGAAAGAAGGAATAGAAGCCTTCAAGAAATGACTAGGGCCATGTTATGTGAGAGTGAAATTCCTAAATTCTTATGGGCTGAAGCTGTGAACACAGCATGTTATATTTTGAATAGAACAATCATTAGAAAAGGGTTAAAGAAAACACCTTATGAGCTATGGAAAGGAACCCCTCCAAATCTTAAGTATTTTTATGTTTTTGGATGCAAATGTTTTGTGCTTAATAATAAAGAAAACCTTGGAAAGTTTGATCCAAAATCCTATGAAGGAATGTTTGTTGGATATTCCACCACAAGCAAGGCCTATAGAGTTTATCTCAAGGAGCATAGGACTATAGAGGAATCCATACATGTTACTTTTTGTGATTCTAACTTAATTCCCAGTATTGTGAAGGATATTGATTCAGATTGTGAAGATGGAACAAGCAAAGAAATTCCCAAATCTGTCCAAAATGAAGAATCTGTCAGCCCGGTTTTATCTCGTCAGATTGTAGGAGAAACTTCCAATTTATCTCCTGAGCAGACACGAGAAACTGAAACAGTGAGACCATCAGAAGTTCATCAAAGTTCAACACCTGGCCGAAAACCTAGAGAATGGAAGTCTATGAGGGGTTATCCTCATGACTTCATCATTGGTGATCCCTCTCATGGTGTAACCACAAGATCCTCCACCAAAAGGCAAACCGAACCGAGCAACTTTGCTCTCTTGTCACAAATGGAGCCCAACAATGTCAAACAAGCTCTTGAAGATCCATCATGGGTCAAGGCTATGCAAGAGGAGCTGGCTCAATTCGACAATAAGGTTTGGACATTAGTACCTTATTCGGATGGTATGAAGGTAACGGGTACTAAGTGGGTCTTTAAAAATAAACTTGGTGAGGATGGACAAGTTGTTCGTAACAAGGCTAGATTAGTGGCCTAAGGTTACGATCAAGAAGAGGGAATTGATTTTGATGAATCTTTCGCTCCGGTAGCTAGAATGGAAGCAATTAGATTGCTTCTTGCCTATGCTGCCCATAAGGGTTTTAAAATGTTTCAAATGGATGTTAAATGTGCTTTTCTTAATGGCTTTATTGATAGAGAAGTGTATGTGGCTCAACCCCCCGGTTTTGAACATAAAGATTTTCCTAATCATGTTTTTAAACTTTCAAAGGCTCTTTATGGCCTTAGACAAGCCCCTAGAGCTTGGTATGAAAGGCTTAGTGCCTTCTTATTAGAAAATCATTTTCAAAGGGGAACCACCGACATTACTTTGTTCATTAAAGTTTCTAATGATGATATCCTTCTTGTTCAAGTTTATGTGGATGATATTGTGTTTGGATCGGCCAATGAATCCTTGTGTGAAGAGTTTGGAAAACTCATGACTAGTGAGCTTGAGATGAGTTTAATGGGAGAGCTAACTTTCTTTCTTGGCCTCCAAATTAAACAAACTCCTAGCGGTACATTTATTCACCAAGGCAAGTATGCAAAAGAATTGATAAAGAAATTTGGCTTAGAAAATTCCAAATCAATGGGAACACCAATGCATCCTAATACTAAACTTGATAAAGATGATGATGGCTTAGATGTGGATGAGACACGGTATAGAGGAATGATTGGTTCACTAATGTATCTTACATCCTCTAGACCGGATATTGTTCAAAGTGTGGGTGTATGTTCAAGATTTCAATCTCACCCAAAAGAATCCCATTTAACGGCTGTTAAACGCATCATTAGGTATATTAAGGGAACATGTGATTATGGTTTATGGTATCCTAAATCTGATAATTTTTGTGCAGTAGGGTTTTGTGATGCAGATTATGCGGGAGATAGGGTGGATAGAAGGAGCACCTCCGGCATGTGTTGCTTCCTTGGAAGTTCACTCAACATGTGGTCAAGCAAGAAACAAGCCACAGTAGCTCTATCCACAGCCGAAGCTGAATATATCTCTGCCTCTGCTTGTTGTTCACAATTAATATGGTTAAAAACACAATTAGAGGATTACAAATTAAAGATCAATAGTATACCCTTGTTTTGTGACAATATGAGTGCCATAAATATTTCAAAAAATCCTGTTTTGCACTCAAGAACAAAGCACATTGAAATTAAATATCATTTCATTAGAGAACATGTGCAAAAGGGAACTATTGATATTCAATTTGTAAAATCCGAAGATCAACTTGCGGATATTTTCACTAAGCCCTTATGTGAAGACAGATTCTGCACCTTAAGAAACAGTTTGGGAATGATAGAATTAAGTTCTGTAGAAAATTTGTGAACTTTTTGATTCTGTTTGGTTTTGTCTCGTAGGAAAGCAGGAGACAAATTTCAGGATGTGTTGAACGGGCCATGATACAGGGGGAGACTGAATTGAAGTTAATTATTTTGGGCCCCACCAAATCTCTTTGACATCACTCTGACCCGTTCCTCATTTTTTTTGGAAGTTGTCAAATCAAATCTTTATACTTTCCTCATCCCTTGATTCTAGGAACTATTTTCACGTGTCTTGAATTAGTATGGACTGCATTGTTTTTTTTTTCTTCTCATTTTTGCAGGGTCGCTCCTTGATAAAAAAAAAAAGGCTGAATTGAAACTGTTATGTTTCATTGATTTGTTGCACTATTTTGCATACCTGTTTTGCTCTATTTTATGCTCTGATCTAGCTCTGTTTTGAGCACTTTGTGTTAGTAGATTGATTTTGAGTTGAGCTTTGATTGTCATGTGCTCAAATGCATGTGTGCTGACTGGACCATTATGTTTTGGTGAAAAACAAATATTCTGTCTTTTGTATGTTATTTTCATTTATTTTGCAGTGTCCCTTGATGCCAAAAGGGGGAGAAATGGTGCTGAAAATTGAAATTGAGAAAGGAAGTGCTGAAAAGTGAATTTAACAAAACAGGGATGAAATCCTTGTTTGGAAGGAGTTTCAATATTTTGTTATGATTATGTGTTTGATGTTAATAATGCATCTGACTGATGCTTGCTATTTTGGATTGATGCTTGCTCTCTTGAGTTGATACTTGATGCTTTAATTTTATCTTGGTAAAATGTTTTCTGTGTTGATGATATAATTTACTTACCTTGATAAAATGATTGCTGAATTTTCTTTGGCAGTTCCTTTAAACTGTGATTTGGAAATTGTTATGGTTTGAAAGGATCAAGTTTGATTAAAAATATCTTCCTTACCATAATTACTTTGCTCTGATTTGTTGATTGGAAAATGTTTTTTAAAACACATTGAACAGCAATTTATTTTTCAAAAAATATTTTGGTTGATCGTTTTTGTGAGTTTGAGCAGAAAATCAAATTATTGATAACAAATGAGTTTTGATTATCATCCAATTCTGCTCATAAATCAAGCATTCAACATTTCAAAATTAATATGTTGAATAAAATTGTTAATTGTTACAGGTTATTGCTTCCCTTGGTAAAAACAGCACATATTAAGGGGGAGCCATGTGACATTTTGAAAGGGAAGAAATTCAATCCTCAAAGGGAGTACTTGTACTCTAATCTTTAATTTCTTTCCATTTTAATTTTAATAATGTTTGTCATCAAGGGGGAGATTGATGAGTTTGGAAAACTCCAAATTAATTTTTATGATGAACAAACATTATTAAAATATCTAATTACAAAATTATTAATACAATGTTATTTGATTATATGCTAATTAATAATTTTGTAATGCAGGAATTGAATTGGGCCGAAAATAAAATAAAATGCTGCAGCCCAAGTGTGAATTTGCTTTCCAATTCAGCATTGATTCAAAAAATATTCAATGATATGTGGCTGAAGTGTTGTAATGATTTATTGGGCTAGATTAACATTGTTACAAGCCCAAAGAAAGCTTCCCATGTCTATGTTTGATCCAAACCCATCAGGAAAGAAGTTAATACTAGTTGGGCCAAAATAAAGTTTATTGGTACCAAGCCCAATGTTGGTGAATGCTTCCATGCCTTGTCCGAATCCATAAGGCATATGAAATGCCTAAATGCTTCCAACGGATTCCAACTCACTCTTTGAAGGATTTGAAATTTAATTAAACTAGCATGGGGAACATGAGAGAGAGTGTGATTGACATGATGGTCATCATAATGATACACGCCACTCTAAGATAGGGAAGTGGGACTTTTAATTTCATTTTATTATTACCCATTAGTTTGAGTTCAAACTTCTCTCTTCTCTCTCATCTCTTTCCTTCTCTCTTCGGTTATTACACAGGAAGCCATGGAAGCTACTTGGAGCTACCAAAAGGAAAGAAAAGCAAGGCTAAAGACCATCGAGTTGATGGCACGAAAAAGAAAAAGAAAAGTATGCTGTGGCTAAGATTATCACCTAATCTGGTAAGATTTGGTGAGGTAATCTCGGATCCTTAATACTCAAAAGGAAGGAAGAAGATTTGGCCAGCAGAAAGATCTTGGAGGCGTGGCTTGTCTTCGTTTCTGATCAACCACCACAGGGAGTAGCTAGAGTGGCGAAGTGATGGTTGAAGGCAGAGATTGAAGCAGATGAAGTCATCATCATCATGAAGCATCAAGGGCCAGAAATCCATCTTGGAGAGGAAGCCAAGGATGGAGCGCTCGGATTGATGAAGAGTGATGACCAAGGAAGGACTAGAGGTATTTGCATGTTGGTTTTTACATGGTTACCTCTTCTCTCTGTATGGCCGAACCGGTTTTTGTTGAAGGAAAGGAAGCTGAGCTCGGGTTTGTGTTTCAACTGTGAAGGCTTCACTTCTCTATAAAAGAGGTGAATAGTCATGGTTTGATTCAAGGAGAAATATTGAGAGTGCAAGGCACAGTGTTCTCAGAGCTACCTGAGCTAACAGTTTTCTCTTCTCCTTCAATGTCTTCTGTTTAATATTTTTCTGTTTAATTTTGTCATGTCTTGAGTCTCATGGAAAAAGGCAAACAGTGAGGTTTGTAAGAAAAAAGCCATAGAGCGGAAAAAGGCAGAGAGTGCAAAATTAAAAGAAAAAGCCATAGATGTCTTAGAGTTCCTTTGTACATCTGTGTTGTGTTTCATGATTCTGTGGGAATCCCCTTGTAAGTTGGGTTAGCACTTTACAAGTTGTAATCTGGAGGATTATAGTGAAATTCCATCATTGTTGTGATGGAGACTGGATGTAGGCCGCACTGCACTTAGCAGCTGAACCAGGATATATCTGGGTGTTATTTTCTCTCTCTCTCTCCTACTTCACTTCTGTTGTTTTTAAGATGCAACTTCAGAAATGTCTCATGCCAAGTGACGAGACAAAATGAAAATGTCTCGTGACTAGGGACGAGATAAAACAGAAAAGTCTCATCTAAAGTCCAGCAAGTTTTAGCAAGCGAAAAAGGGGCTAAGATTCAACCCCCCCTTCTCTTAGCCACTGAAACCATCAATTGGTATCAGAGCTTGGTCTCAAAGAGATCAAGCTTTGCAGCTTGGAGTAAAGATCCTAATGGCGGAAAACAGTGGCACAAATGTGGTGTCTTATAATCTGACAGAAGGACAATCAAGCAACAGACCTCCTCTTTTCAATGGGAAAAATTATACCTATTGGAAGGAGAGGATGAAGATATTTGTACAAGCTGTAGATTACAGACTTTGGAAGATCATCTTGGAAGGTCCTAAATTTCCGACTACCACAAATGCTCAAGGAGTAACCTCCCTTAAACCGGAAGCAAGCTGGACCGAGGAAGATAGGAAGAAGGTGGAGTTAAATGCCAAGGCAACCAATCTGCTCAATTGTGCTATCAGCTTTGAGGAGTACCGACGAGTATCACGATGCACAACGGCAAAGGAAATCTGGGACAAGTTGCAAATCACTCATGAAGGAACTACCATTGTAAAAAAGACTCGGACAGACATGTTAAACAGGGAATATGAAATGTTTACAATGAAGGAAGGAGAGTCCATCGATGAACTGTTCGAACGGTTCAATGCCATCACTATTGGCTTAGATGCTCTTGGAATCAAACATTCAGAATCTGTGCTAGTGAGAAGAGTGTTGAGATGTCTCACAAAAGAGTGGGAGACTAAAGCTTTAATTATTTCTGAGAGCAGTAGCCTAGACTCCATAACACTTGATGATTTGAGAGGAAATCTTCTTGCTTTTGAAAATACCTATTTGAAAAAAGATACAAAAAAGAAAGGAATTGCATTTTCTTCTGTGACTAACCCCCTGGATGATGAATCCAGTGATAACTCTTCTGAAAATGAGTTTGTTTTATTTGCAAAAAAATTCAGGAAAATGGCTAAGCTCAGAGGCAAAGGCAGCAGCACAAGGAAAGTGAAGAAAGACCTCAGCAAGGTAACTTGCTACAATTGCAAGGAAATGGGGCATTTCAAATCTGATTGTCCCAAGCTGAAGAAGGAGGAAAAGCCAAAAAGAGGGAAGAAGAAAGGACTGATGGCCACATGGGAAGACTTGGAGAATGATTCTGATGATGATGATGAAGAAACCGAGACCAAGTCACAAACATGTCTCATGGCAGACCACATAGATCAGGTAGTCTTTCATAACCCTAATACTGAAGATCTTCATCTTATGATAGACCACCTTTCTGAAAAAATAAGATGTTTTCTGCTGGAAAATCAAGAACTTGAACAGCAAATTACCATTCTTAAGGCCGAAAACAGTTTTCTAAAAGAAAAAGTGAGAGAGGCCGAAACTGCTTGTGATCTAGTTGAAGAAAATAAACAGTTAAGAGCTCAAGTTAGAAGTTGTGAAAGTAACCATTGTGTTCTTGCATATGTGGACTGTTTTAAACAAAATGAAGAGTTGCTAAAAAAGGTTAAAAGACTTGAGGAAGACTTGGCCAAATTTACACAAAGTTCTGAAAGCTTGAATCACATCTTGGCTAGTCAAAAACCTCTTTATGATAAAGCTGGGTTGGGGTTTTATAAATCTGAAAATTTACATTTTGAAAATATTGCTTCATCTTCTAATGACACAAGATTTCAAGATCCCACCTACTTTAACAAAAAGGCAACTCCAAGGTTTTGTAGATTATGCAATCGGAATGGACACTTTCCCATTCAATGCTTTTTCGGTGAAAGAATGGTTGGTGATAAAGTTTATAAAATTGTTTTTGATTACAATGGCTTAGGACATAGAAGATGGTTTAACGTAAAAGGATCCAAAAAGATTTGGATACCTAAGGTTACTTAAGCATTGTTTTGCAGGTGTGCCTAGCATCCAAAAGGAAAGAAAATGTGTGGTATATGGACAGCGGATGCTCTAGGCATATGACCGGAAAGGCAACCTTCTTCATAAAGCTTGATGACTATGATGGAGGACTTGTCACTTTCGGTGATGATGCAAAAGGAAAAATTGTGGCTGTTGGGAAAGTTGGTAAAAACTTTTCTTCTTGTATAAATGATGTTCTCCTTGTACATGGCTTGAAACATAATTTGCTTAGTGTTAGTCAACTTTGTGATTTGGGTTTTGAAGTTATTTTTAAGAAATCTGTTTGTTTAGTTGTGTGTGAAAAAACTGGGAATGTTCTTCTTGAAGCTAAAAGATGCAACAATGTGTATGGATTAACTCTTGAGGATTTAAAGGAACAAAATGTAACATGCTTCACATCTTTTGAATCTGAAAAATGGCTTTGGCATAGAAAGTTGGGACATGCTAGCATGTATCAAATTTCTAAGCTAGTTAAAAGAAATTTGGTTAGAGGAATCCCAAACATCAAGTTTGATAAGGATCTTACTTGTGACGCTTGTCAATTAGGCAAACAAGTAAAATCCTCTTTTAAATCAAAAGATGGAATCTCAACCAAACGGCCATTGGAAATGTTACATATTGATCTTTTTGGTCCTACTAGAACTCAAAGTTTAGGAGGAAAACATTATGGTCTTGTGGTGGTAGATGATTACTCTAGATTTGGTTGGGTACTTTTCCTTGCTCATAAGAATGATGCTTTTCATGCTTTTTCCACCCTTTGTAAGAAAATTCAAAATGAAAAGGATTTGAAAATTGCCCATTTAAGAAGTGATCATGGAAGAGAATTTGAAAATCAAGACTTTGAAAAATTCTGTGATGACTTAGGGATTTCTCATAATTTTTCATGTCCTAGAACCCCCCAACAAAATGGGGTGGTTGAAAGAAGGAATAGAAGCCTTCAAGAAATGACTAGGGCCATGTTATGTGAGAGTGAAATTCCTAAATTCTTATGGGCTGAAGCTGTGAACACAGCATGTTATATTTTGAATAGAACAATCATTAGAAAAGGGTTAAAGAAAACACCTTATGAGCTATGGAAAGGAACCCCTCCAAATCTTAAGTATTTTTATGTTTTTGGATGCAAATGTTTTGTGCTTAATAATAAAGAAAACCTTGGAAAGTTTGATCCAAAATCCTATGAAGGAATGTTTGTTGGATATTCCACCACAAGCAAGGCCTATAGAGTTTATCTCAAGGAGCATAGGACTATAGAGGAATCCATACATGTTACTTTTTGTGATTCTAACTTAATTCCCAGTATTGTGAAGGATATTGATTCAGATTGTGAAGATGGAACAAGCAAAGAAATTCCCAAATCTGTCCAAAATGAAGAATCTGTCAGCCCGGTTTTATCTCGTCAGATTGTAGGAGAAACTTCCAATTTATCTCCTGAGCAGACACGAGAAACTGAAACAGTGAGACCATCAGAAGTTCATCAAAGTTCAACACCTGGCCGAAAACCTAGAGAATGGAAGTCTATGAGGGGTTATCCTCATGACTTCATCATTGGTGATCCCTCTCATGGTGTAACCACAAGATCCTCCACCAAAAGGCAAACCGAACCGAGCAACTTTGCTCTCTTGTCACAAATGGAGCCCAACAATGTCAAACAAGCTCTTGAAGATCCATCATGGGTCAAGGCTATGCAAGAGGAGCTGGCTCAATTCGACAATAAGGTTTGGACATTAGTACCTTATTCGGATGGTATGAAGGTAACGGGTACTAAGTGGGTCTTTAAAAATAAACTTGGTGAGGATGGACAAGTTGTTCGTAACAAGGCTAGATTAGTGGCCTAAGGTTACGATCAAGAAGAGGGAATTGATTTTGATGAATCTTTCGCTCCGGTAGCTAGAATGGAAGCAATTAGATTGCTTCTTGCCTATGCTGCCCATAAGGGTTTTAAAATGTTTCAAATGGATGTTAAATGTGCTTTTCTTAATGGCTTTATTGATAGAGAAGTGTATGTGGCTCAACCCCCCGGTTTTGAACATAAAGATTTTCCTAATCATGTTTTTAAACTTTCAAAGGCTCTTTATGGCCTTAGACAAGCCCCTAGAGCTTGGTATGAAAGGCTTAGTGCCTTCTTATTAGAAAATCATTTTCAAAGGGGAACCACCGACATTACTTTGTTCATTAAAGTTTCTAATGATGATATCCTTCTTGTTCAAGTTTATGTGGATGATATTGTGTTTGGATCGGCCAATGAATCCTTGTGTGAAGAGTTTGGAAAACTCATGACTAGTGAGCTTGAGATGAGTTTAATGGGAGAGCTAACTTTCTTTCTTGGCCTCCAAATTAAACAAACTCCTAGCGGTACATTTATTCACCAAGGCAAGTATGCAAAAGAATTGATAAAGAAATTTGGCTTAGAAAATTCCAAATCAATGGGAACACCAATGCATCCTAATACTAAACTTGATAAAGATGATGATGGCTTAGATGTGGATGAGACACGGTATAGAGGAATGATTGGTTCACTAATGTATCTTACATCCTCTAGACCGGATATTGTTCAAAGTGTGGGTGTATGTTCAAGATTTCAATCTCACCCAAAAGAATCCCATTTAACGGCTGTTAAACGCATCATTAGGTATATTAAGGGAACATGTGATTATGGTTTATGGTATCCTAAATCTGATAATTTTTGTGCAGTAGGGTTTTGTGATGCAGATTATGCGGGAGATAGGGTGGATAGAAGGAGCACCTCCGGCATGTGTTGCTTCCTTGGAAGTTCACTCAACATGTGGTCAAGCAAGAAACAAGCCACAGTAGCTCTATCCACAGCCGAAGCTGAATATATCTCTGCCTCTGCTTGTTGTTCACAATTAATATGGTTAAAAACACAATTAGAGGATTACAAATTAAAGATCAATAGTATACCCTTGTTTTGTGACAATATGAGTGCCATAAATATTTCAAAAAATCCTGTTTTGCACTCAAGAACAAAGCACATTGAAATTAAATATCATTTCATTAGAGAACATGTGCAAAAGGGAACTATTGATATTCAATTTGTAAAATCCGAAGATCAACTTGCGGATATTTTCACTAAGCCCTTATGTGAAGACAGATTCTGCACCTTAAGAAACAGTTTGGGAATGATAGAATTAAGTTCTGTAGAAAATTTGTGAACTTTTTGATTCTGTTTGGTTTTGTCTCGTAGGAAAGCAGGAGACAAATTTCAGGATGTGTTGAACGGGCCATGATACAGGGGGAGACTGAATTGAAGTTAATTATTTTGGGCCCCACCAAATCTCTTTGACATCACTCTGACCCGTTCCTCATTTTTTTTGGAAGTTGTCAAATCAAATCTTTATACTTTCCTCATCCCTTGATTCTAGGAACTATTTTCACGTGTCTTGAATTAGTATGGACTGCATTGTTTTTTTTTTCTTCTCATTTTTGCAGGGTCGCTCCTTGATAAAAAAAAAAAAGGCTGAATTGAAACTGTTATGTTTCATTGATTTGTTGCACTATTTTGCATACCTGTTTTGCTCTATTTTATGCTCTGATCTAGCTCTGTTTTGAGCACTTTGTGTTAGTAGATTGATTTTGAGTTGAGCTTTGATTGTCATGTGCTCAAATGCATGTGTGCTGACTGGACCATTATGTTTTGGTGAAAAACAAATATTCTGTCTTTTGTATGTTATTTTCATTTATTTTGCAGTGTCCCTTGATGCCAAAAGGGGGAGAAATGGTGCTGAAAATTGAAATTGAGAAAGGAAGTGCTGAAAAGTGAATTTAACAAAACAGGGATGAAATCCTTGTTTGGAAGGAGTTTCAATATTTTGTTATGATTATGTGTTTGATGTTAATAATGCATCTGACTGATGCTTGCTATTTTGGATTGATGCTTGCTCTCTTGAGTTGATACTTGATGCTTTAATTTTATCTTGGTAAAATGTTTTCTGTGTTGATGATATAATTTACTTACCTTGATAAAATGATTGCTGAATTTTCTTTGGCAGTTCCTTTAAACTGTGATTTGGAAATTGTTATGGTTTGAAAGGATCAAGTTTGATTAAAAATATCTTCCTTACCATAATTACTTTGCTCTGATTTGTTGATTGGAAAATGTTTTTTAAAACACATTGAACAGCAATTTATTTTTCAAAAAATATTTTGGTTGATCGTTTTTGTGAGTTTGAGCAGAAAATCAAATTATTGATAACAAATGAGTTTTGATTATCATCCAATTCTGCTCATAAATCAAGCATTCAACATTTCAAAATTAATATGTTGAATAAAATTGTTAATTGTTACAGGTTATTGCTTCCCTTGGTAAAAACAGCACATATTAAGGGGGAGCCATGTGACATTTTGAAAGGGAAGAAATTCAATCCTCAAAGGGAGTACTTGTACTCTAATCTTTAATTTCTTTCCATTTCAATTTTAATAATGTTTGTCATCAAGGGGGAGATTGATGAGTTTGGAAAACTCCAAATTAATTTTTATGATGAACAAACATTATTAAAATATCTAATTACAAAATTATTAATACAATGTTATTTGATTATATGCTAATTAATAATTTTGTAATGCAGGAATTGAATTGGGCCGAAAATAAAATAAAATGCTGCAGCCCAAGTGTGAATTTGCTTTCCAATTCAGCATTGATTCAAAAAATATTCAATGATATGTGGCTGAAGTGTTGTAATGATTTATTGGGCTAGATTAACATTGTTACAAGCCCAAAGAAAGCTTCCCATGTCTATGTTTGATCCAAACCCATCAGGAAAGAAGTTAATACTAGTTGGGCCAAAATAAAGTTTATTGGTACCAAGCCCAATGTTGGTGAATGCTTCCATGCCTTGTCCGAATCCATAAGGCATATGAAATGCCTAAATGCTTCCAACGGATTCCAACTCACTCTTTGAAGGATTTGAAATTTAATTAAACTAGCATGGGGAACATGAGAGAGAGTGTGATTGACATGATGGTCATCATAATGATACACGCCACTCTAAGATAGGGAAGTGGGACTTTTAATTTCATTTTATTATTACCCATTAGTTTGAGTTCAAACTTCTCTCTTCTCTCTCATCTCTTTCCTTCTCTCTTCGGTTATTACACAGGAAGCCATGGAAGCTACTTGGAGCTACCAAAAGGAAAGAAAAGCAAGGCTAAAGACCATCGAGTTGATGGCACGAAAAAGAAAAAGAAAAGTATGCTGTGGCTAAGATTATCACCTAATCTGGTAAGATTTGGTGAGGTAATCTCGGATCCTTAATACTCAAAAGGAAGGAAGAAGATTTGGCCAGCAGAAAGATCTTGGAGGCGTGGCTTGTCTTCGTTTCTGATCAACCACCACAGGGAGTAGCTAGAGTGGCGAAGTGATGGTTGAAGGCAGAGATTGAAGCAGATGAAGTCATCATCATCATGAAGCATCAAGGGCCAGAAATCCATCTTGGAGAGGAAGCCAAGGATGGAGCGCTCGGATTGATGAAGAGTGATGACCAAGGAAGGACTAGAGGTATTTGCATGTTGGTTTTTACATGGTTACCTCTTCTCTCTGTATGGCCGAACCGGTTTTTGTTGAAGGAAAGGAAGCTGAGCTCGGGTTTGTGTTTCAACTGTGAAGGCTTCACTTCTCTATAAAAGAGGTGAATAGTCATGGTTTGATTCAAGGAGAAATATTGAGAGTGCAAGGCACAGTGTTCTCAGAGCTACCTGAGCTAACAGTTTTCTCTTCTCCTTCAATGTCTTCTGTTTAATATTTTTCTGTTTAATTTTGTCATGTCTTGAGTCTCATGGAAAAAGGCAAACAGTGAGGTTTGTAAGAAAAAAGCCATAGAGCGGAAAAAGGCAGAGAGTGCAAAATTAAAAGAAAAAGCCATAGATGTCTTAGAGTTCCTTTGTACATCTGTGTTGTGTTTCATGATTCTGTGGGAATCCCCTTGTAAGTTGGGTTAGCACTTTACAAGTTGTAATCTGGAGGATTATAGTGAAATTCCATCATTGTTGTGATGGAGACTGGATGTAGGCTGCACTGCACTTAGCAGCTGAACCAGGATATATCTGGGTGTTATTTTCTCTCTCTCTCTCCTACTTCACTTCTGTTGTTTTTAAGATGCAACTTCAGAAATGTCTCATGCCAAGTGACGAGACAAAATGAAAATGTCTCGTGACTAGGGACGAGATAAAACAGAAAAGTCTCATCTAAAGTCCAGCAAGTTTTAGCAAGCGAAAAAGGGGCTAAGATTCAACCCCCCCTTCTCTTAGCCACTGAAACCATCATGAACACATGGTAATCCTTCCAGAAGAAAGAGTAGATAGAAGAAATTTTTCCTCCGGAGACAATAACCCATATCCTCTCCATTCCGTTGAATGTTGATGGTGTTGACAAGCTACAGTGGATCTGGAACAAGAGAAACCAATATGATGTCTCTACTGGGTATACGATAGCCTACAAGTTCTATCATGTTCCATGAGCACAGCTTCTCCCTTTGTTGCAAAATCAGGTAATTTGGAAGTAGATTTGGGGATTAAAGATTCAAACTAAGCTACAGATATTTCTATGGAGGGCTATTCATGAAAGGTTACATGTGATGCATGTCATCCACCGCAGATTTGAAAACACCTTGCCCCTTTGCCTAAGATGCAGAGTGGAAGATGAAACAATCACCCACTGCCTCCATCGCTGTGGCCCTACTGTAGCGACCTGGAATGCCCTCTTCCCTGCTGAGACTGTTGTTTGAAATGGGTCTCCTGATTTCGTGACGTGGTGGCTGCGGGTCACAACCAAAAACCAGGGCGGCACCGAGACACTTGCTCGAGTTGTGATTGTCTGCTAGGAACTCTGGAAAGCTCAGAATAGAGAAGTGTTTGAAGAAAAAAAGACGACGATGGAGGAGATAACTGAAGTAGTAGCCCGATACCGATGAGATGTAACTAAGGGTTCAGCGCATTTCTTCATGTTTCGTTCCTTTACTCAATAACCATTTGTTTTTGTTGTGTTTTCTTTAGTGGGAATTCCCAATTGCTCTCTATATATCCCTCTTTGGACTCTACTTTTTCTTTTCGAAAGAAATAAAAGTTAACTTACCTTTGAAAAAAAAAAAAGACAATGCATTAAAATTAATTTTGTTTCAAAAGAGAATGGCTTATCTAATATCTATCATATAAAAGAACTAATTTAATCTAATATATTGATAAATCAATATATATCTAAGAAATCAAACTTTGCTAATCAACATTTTATTCAAACATTATTACAATATTTAATTTTTGAGCATCTAATCCAGGAATATAATAATATCTCTTGCAATATTTGCCCCATCACGCACAGCCTTGTTTTCATTGATTAATGGTGAATTACCGTTATTGAACCCTTCGTCACAAAGGTAAGATTCAATAACTGCATCAGCAACAGCACTTTCAGCAAATTTAGGGTTATTAGCCTCAATTCCACTAATGGCTTGTGGCACATCACCCTTCAAGATTCTGTCATTGTAATGGCCAATACATGAATCCAAGGCATCCTTAAATTTACCAGTAGCCTCTTGTTGGAGTTGATGAATCTTGTTCAATACAATAATTGATCTTAATTTTATGAAATCAACCATGTTTAGTGCTAGTCCTCTGCTATCAACATTTCTGCTACTTGGATATGAATTGAGGATTTGGACACACAGATTCGGATATAGTGTTTTGTGGCATGTGGAATGAATTAATGTCTCATCATTGGGGTGGAAAACCCTACATTGACCAATTGGCATTGTGATTAGAACCAGAATTGTGAAGATTAGAGGTGGGTGATTCAAATTTTTTTGCCATCTTTGTTAATTAAGGATAACAAAATACTCACAAAGATTATTATGAACGAGAGGATGGATGGAATGAAAAATGATCAACTGAATTTTTCTTGGGATTTTTGTTCTTCTACTCAAAGAATAATGAGACCATTTACATGCACTATTTCGTGGGTTGGTCATCAATGCTATTTAATGTTGCATTGATGACAAAATGGAATTAATATTCAATTTCACCGTTAAAATTTGAATTCAAATTTAAGTTGAACCTTACAATTTTAGTAGACTACAATCATAACTCACATTAATTAAATTTTGAGCTAATATCCCTTAACGGCGTATTAATTTAGTACATTAATTTGTTGTGATTTGGATTTCTCAGGTTTTATGTGATCAAAATTTATTAGAATTCTAAAAGTTTGATCGTTACTCCCATAATTTTCAAATTAGACTTGTTATTATTATCTTCGTGAAAAATTTGAAGAGTCAATCAAACTTCTAGGAGAGTCTAGTAGGCCAGATCTTAGTCACATGGAATCTAGCCCGAGTAATCCAAATCTTAACAAGTTAACTACAAAATCAACACGTCATTTAAGAAAATCAGCTTATGAACTAATGTGAGTTATTATTGTAAATTTTGATGAACGACTTAAGTCAATTATATATTTAAGAGTAAATTTGAGTTTCACTTTAATTTTCATGAACAAAATTGAGTATTAACTCGATCGGAAATTTTTGGTAACCAAAGAAATCAGCCATAACTTGCTTTATTTAGCATTCATTAATTGTTGCGATAATTAATTAATACTGAATAAGGCAAGTTCTGGTTGTTTTTTTTTGTTTACCTAACTCGACAAGGTGACCATAAAATATTTTGGGTAGTCATCAAATTCACATATTATTTTTTTATGATTATTTACACAATTAATATAAAAATAGTTATTTTGTTGTCGATACGTTAATATAATTGCGTATAAAATTATTTTATACTTACAATACATCAAAATTAAATTTTTAGCTAATACTATACATGTTTTAAGAAATATAGCGAACACATATCAAAGCTATCAATTATTTTTTTTTTATAAAAAAACACAGTTTAAATTTTAAATTTGTTATATATTTATTAAAATAAACTAATAATAATTTTAATATGTGACTTAATGATACATGTTAATAAAACACGCACTAAATTTAAATCATACCATAAAAATTTTACATAAACGGAAAAATATACCCTTTCCATGAGTAAATCATAAAAGATTATCGAAATTATCAACTTACTAATAAAAGTATTCTTCAAATTTGTTAAAATAAAAGTGCCGTAAAAAAAATTAAAATACGACAAAAATTCAATCGTTAAATATATACTCTCAAAAATAAATTTAGAATTCAAATTTAATTTTAATATATTTTTGTAAATATAATTAAAAAAAATTTATTTTTAAGATTTAGTAATTATATACTAAGTGAATTTTTTGTAATTTTTTTAGATGGGCAAAAATATTTTAAAAAAGGCAGCTGCATTATAGGTACAAGATATATTTCATTTGTGGTAATTGCTTCGGTAATCTTCTAAAATTAGAGAATAAATTATTTTTGTCAAAAATTATTACATAACATGTCTATTTTGTATATTATATATTAATATGTGATATAATAAAAATACTTTGTGCATATTAAACATAAATCATCAATTTAGTTATTATGTATTTATATATAAATATATGTATTTTTAACTTATGTTTAATATATATTTTATATTTTAATATGTAAATTATGCAAGTAATTAATTTGGTGACTAATTTTTTATGTATATGAAACATAATTGATAAAATAATGATACTTCAACCAATACTTAATTAAGAGGTTGCGAGTTCGAGTAAAATATGTGTTCACTAAAAATTTAATTGAAATCAAACACAATACTCGACCCGCAACCTCTTAATTAGAGTTTAATTGAAATCAAACACAATACTTCAAATTCAAGTAAAATATGTAACAATATTTATTTTATGTCTTAGTAAACGTATAATTAAATTAAACCTACCATATAATAATGCGTGATAGAAGATAATTTATTCTCAAGTTTAATTTTTAGAGGGTGACATAATTTTACTTATATAGATAAACAAATAAGTATGAATTTTAAACAATATGTATTTTTTTCGTATTTGTACAAATCTACAAACATAATATACATAATACATAGACATATAAACATATTTTTTTTTAGAAAAAATAGATATGTTAAAAACTTTAACTTGTTTGGTTAGAAAAAATAATAAAAAAATCAAACATAAAAAAAAGAAGATATAAAACAAGTAATAATTATGGAGGAGTAGAGAAAGAAAACAAAAAGAATGAAGAGAAGTGGGAAAGATGGAAAATAAAAGAAATAAAGGCAAGAAGTAAGAAAGAAAAAAGAAATGAAAGAATATACCTACTACACGTGTGTCTTCTCTATTTTTTTTTTTTTTGGGGTCTTGCTAATGAGTTTATTAAGGACGCATATTAAAAATATCATAAAAAATTTATTAAAAATTGTTGAAAAGATAATCTTTTTATATATTTTTAATTTGAAATTTTTTTAATTATATATTCTCTTAAAATGTGTTTTTAGAACACAAAATAGCTAAATTCATTTCTTTAAAATTTTTGACGAATCTTAGTCTAATAAATCAAAGACTAATTTATCACGAATTTAAACTATATTTAAGAGTTACTACACACAAAATTTAAACTTATGATATTTTCTTAAGCGAACAAGTATTAAAAAAAATGAAGATAATCCATTTTCTATCTAATCCAAATTGATTTGTGTGCCTACCCTAATAATATGATATATATATATAAGGAAAATTTTTTATTGTTGATAGAATTTTTATCGAATTTGCCCGAAAATAATACGGGTGTTATTTCTTTATTTTTAAATCCTATGTGTGAATGGTAGACAACCAAAAAAAAAAGGGAAAGTTAGTGCATTCGAGACAAAATAGAGAGTGCAACACTCTTTAAGAGTTAAATTACTATAAAAGATTATCAGGTAAATTAAATTTATTTATTTATTTATTTATTTATTTATTTATTTATTATTATTATTATTATTATTATTATTATTATTATTATTATTATTATTATTATGGGCTGAATAAACAATTTGAGACAGACAAAAAAATTAATCTCCGGTTTCAACACCAAAAAAGTACTCAGAAACTTGATGGAACTCCTCTACTCTGTTACTAGCAATGTGATGTCTTCAAACATCTTCACTGCTAGCTGTGCTTTTACTGTCGTTCTGGCCGGCGATAGATTTAAACGTTCTTGAACCCACTCCCTTTTACCTTTGTTATGAATGACCTTTCAAACCCGAAAAATCGCTGCTATGAAAGAGGGAGACGACTGTCTGTCCCGCTGTTGGTTAGCTAACTACAAACATAAAACCAATTTTGGAAAAAAACCATGTCTCCATGAAAGTGCCATGACTCCATTAATTTTAAAATACTAATTTACACTTATAGATTATTTGAAATTCTTTAATTGCATTAAGAATTAAAAATATTAATTTAATATTAAAATAAAATTAATCTTTAAAAAAAATTAAAATACTTTTTTAGAATAAAAATTAAAATACTTTTTGAGAATAAATATTTTTTAATTATTTAAAAATTATAAATTTAAACTTAAAAAAGCTAAAATACCCTTGTAATTAATTTTTATAAGAACACAACAAGGTCTGAATGTTACTAAAAATACTAAAGTAATTTTATAAGAACTAATTTATATTATTTAATTGTATTAGGAATTAAAAATTTAAAATAATTTTAAAAACATTAAAATACTCTTATATTTAATTTTTAAGATATTAAAATAGTCTTTTATGATTAATCTTGAAAATAATAAAATACTCATTTAAGATTAAAGTTTTTTAATTATGTTTAAAATTTTATATTATAATTTTAAAATATTAAAATATTCCTTTACAAAAAAATATATTTAACTATTTTTGTTTGTTTCATTTTTTATATTTATCTTAAATAAAAAGGGTATTAATACATAACTCAATCTTATACACATTTTACACTAAATATAACACAGAATTATGTAATTTCTGTCGTCTTTCAATTTTAATCTTCCAGTCTTTCTCTTATTATATAATTTTATTTATATTTTAGAAGCTACGTTTAGTTTTAGATAGATAAATAACTAATGAGATTATTATTATTATTATTATTATTATTATTATATGTTTGTTTGTTTTTTACGTAAGTATATTTATTTTTTTAATTAAATGTATATAATACAAATTTTTTTATCATTGTGTTTATATTTAAAATAAAATACATAATTAAATTAAACCCAAAATAATATTACACAATTCACCCAAAAGGAGAAAGTTACATGGATCACCCAAGTGCATATTTCTATATAAATCGAATGAGATACAGTCGATTTATAAATTCCATATAATGCAAATTGAATTAGTTAAAATCGATTTATACATGGATGTCAACCACCCAATAAATCGAATTAGTCAATCAATTACAATGAGAATTTACAAATCGAATGTATCTCATTCGATTTACATTGAAATATGCACTTGAATAACGTTTTTTTGGGTGAATTGTGTAATATTGTTTTAGGTTTGGTTTAATTATGCATTTTATCTTTATATTTAATAGTATAATTTTCTTTCACAGAAAATAAAATTATTATATGTTTGTTTGCTTTTTAAGTGAGTATATATATATATATATATATATATATATATATATATATATATATAATACAAAATCTTTTATCATTATTTTTATATTTAATGTTATAATTTTGTTTCGCACAAAAAAATATATTATATATTTGTTTGCTTTTTACGTGATATATATATATATATATATATATATATATATATATATATATATATATATATATATATATTAAATTTATATAACAAAATCTTTTGTTATTGTGTTCATATTTAATATTATAATTTTTTTATACAAAATAAAATTTATTTAAATTTTAATATTATATACATAATATATATTTAATATTATTTTTTTTAAGATTCTAATATATCTTTTTTTCTAGATTTGGTGTATGAATTTTTAACTTATTTCTTATGTATTATTTATTTTAATTCTAAAGTCCAATAATATTTTTTTATACAGACATGTTATAATTAATATTCATATGCTATTTTTTTGTTTTGGATTTCAACCCAATATCTAAAACTTAAAAAAAAATTTAAATTTTATAAAAGAAAATAATTAACCTAATTAACAGGTTGTCTTTTTAAATCATAATTAATAGTCAATGTACAAAATTATGTCTCTCTTTCAAGTTATATTTATAATTTTATATTGAATTGAAGATTATTTATTATATATATTATTGTTAAAATGTTTAGAAGGAGAGTTGATTTAACTGAAAACACTGCAACGAGATACAGAAGAGATGAGAAACGATGGGGATATTATTAGGTGAATTTATTATATTCATAATTGTAGAAGGAAAAAAATAATGGGATTGAACCCGACGTGAATCGAACACGCAACCTTCTGATCTGGAGTCAGACGCGCTACCATTGCGCCACGGATCCACGGTTGTTTTTTTCTCCTCAATTAAATTTGTTATTATTATGTATGATAGATGAACTTTGGATACTTCCATAGCTTTTATATTGCACGAATCCGAATTTTGCACTCATAAAACAGGCCTGTATTTTTCTGTGTTTCATCTTTCATGTTAGTAAACAAAAGAAAATTTGCTTTATTCGAGGTTCTTTCGTGGTGTCAAGAGTGAACTATCAATGTCGTGTTTCATTCATATCACCATCAACTTAAGGCCAGCATGTTAATTGATGATTCTAGAAATTCTGTTGGATGGGTCGCACTATAATCTACGAAGATGTCTCACACATAACTCGCTCTTTAAGCACCGTAAAGTGTCAGAAATCCTACTACAAAATTATTTCTAGAATAAACATTTAAATATCCAAGAAATGATTCCTCTACTGTGTGAGTTCGAAAGGCGTTTATTCATTCCATTCAATTTACATTTCATCTTCTCCAATACAAATCTCCAAACCCTCCTAACATTTTGGCCTTTCCTTCTTCTTTTAACTATACAAACTATACCACCCTACAAAAGTTCAACAGAAAAAAAAAAAACTGTGGAACCTATGCTCCTACTGAAGCCAAAAACAAAAGGGGTCAGAGGAAAAAAGGAGGAAAGAAAAAAAGAATACAGACGAAAATGGTATATACATCCACCTTGCAGATGAATAAAATAAATGGATCTAGCCACTAGAACTTAAGCATTCACCCTCCCCATTAGATGAGACATGACCAACAAGGCAATGTTGAATATGATGCTGTGGATAAACTTGGCTCCTTTTCTTGTCACAACCAACCATTTTCCAGCATGCTTTTCTACCTTTGTTATTAATAATTATACTTCTATCATCAAACTGGGCATTCTTGGGGAGCTGCGAAGGCGATAGGAGGTGCAACTCCAACCTACCGGGAGTTCCCTCGCAGCCGTTTCTGATGACCTTCATGAACTCTCCCTCCACCAACTCTATGTCCAGGTAGTTGTTCCTTCCGGATTGCAAGCCCCAGTAGAAAACCATGTTTGGCTCGCTTTTGTCAGGGTCAGTGTACTCCGTAGGGTTAGGATCACAAAAACCCTGGATCCCCTCAAGCTGCATCAGACGAATACCACAGGTGAGGAACTGATGATGAAAGTAACGATAAATTACAAGATGGCTAGGTTTACTACTTGAGATACTTACAATGATGAGAAGACTGCGGAAGCGTGACTTGACCCAACCAACCCAGTCGCCAAGCTCACATTGATTGGTAGTAGATAGGTAAATCTTGACAAATTTGGAGTACCTTCTTGAGTATGGAAAAAGCTCAAATATATTGTCCCACGTGAAACCTGGCTTCAAAAGATCCTTCAATGACAAACCAAACAAAGCGAAATGAGCAAAAACAGAATAAGGTTCAAACCTACAAAGCATTAGTATACTATATGCTAATAAAGAGACTTATGTTGAAAAAACAGAAGCATACCCTTGTCATATTGTATCCACGTACAAACTCTGTCCTGATCCGGTAGAAAGTGCTTTTGGTTATATTTGAATGGCAAAATTCATAAGGGCTAGATGGCAGCAAAATAGGCATGAAAGATCGCATTTCCATGCTCTCTAGTTGTTTTAGGAACATTCCTTCCTGCAGCGTCACTGGCGAAGGCCAGGACCAAAAGGCAAATGTTCGGAAAAAGTTCATAATCAAAGCATTTATGGAGGCATCAGGATGCCGTTGACAAACATAAGCTGCAAGAATTGCCAAATGGACTCCTCCCAAGTAACCATGTAACTACAAGACAAGCCATAAAGGATGAGTTTGTGCATGATGTCATACATAAGCATCACTTAAAAGTTAGAGAGTACGCTTGAACTTACTGTGCCATAAACTCCTCGCCTTTTTGCCCATAATTTAAGACACCGTACCATAGCTTGAAAATTCTGAAACACACAAGTATTAAATGTTAAGAAACACAATCAAAATGCTTAAACACCACAAAATAAAACGAAACTAAGATCCCTCACTGTCCCCAGAGGTAC
This sequence comes from Arachis ipaensis, assembly GCF_059453495.1. Classification (NCBI taxonomy): domain Eukaryota; kingdom Viridiplantae; phylum Streptophyta; class Magnoliopsida; order Fabales; family Fabaceae; genus Arachis; species Arachis ipaensis. Next base: position 14,564,070 of record NC_142439.1, on the reverse strand, counting down.
AGAATAACAGATAAAAGGGGAGACAAAAGGATTGACATGCATCATACCTCAACATTTGGTACTAGCTGAAGAATACGTTTATTTGCTCGTACACCAGACAAGCTTTTCCAGCTGGTGTCATCAATATTCCTCAAGAAGAATGGGTGTAGTATGTCAACACTCTGCGCACCAATAGAATTATGTGAGCATATTATTTGGAAGAAACTTTGAACATGTATGTTCACAAATCCAAAAGATAAACAATATTACAAGAACTACATTATGACTTCTCATACTGACCTCAGGAACGTATAGTACTTTCAAGCAAGCATATGGAAGATCAATGGAAATTCCATCGAATTTGAATCGCATCAGAGGGACTTTTGCACTCTTGACACAGTAAAGCTCCGACACTTCTGGCCTACTTTTAAGCATGTCGTGCAAAACAACAAAGAAGTCTTCCTGTATAGATCATATCGCATAGAAATTAAATTAAATAAATACAACATACCCAGAAAGGGAAAGATAAAAAAACTCACCGAAAGGGTTGCAAAATAAGGAGCAACACACAAAGCATCAATGTCAGAGTCAGCACTGTGAACCTGAACATCACGAGTGTTAGAAAGAGAAAACAAGCTTTCAAGACTTGTCAACAAGTTGAATAGACTAATGCCAGTAAATTCGAAGATACATGGAAAAGAACTTCAAAGGGAAGCACTTACTCCTAGGCCATAAGATCCATATGTCAATACCGTGGCAGATGTAGCTGCAATCTGATGCTTTGGTAATCGCCGTTGTACAGCAACCTGCTTGATCCATGTTGACACAATCTGCAAACTCAAACAAATAGCATGATAAGAAAAGTGATAACATAAGTTCCAGATTACTAAATGAACAACGGCAAGTCATTCAAAGTGCATAGATAAATATTGATATACAAGCTGAGACAAACAAAACTAAGATTAGCATACAAGTGGCCAAGACTCAAGTGCAGGGATTGCTAACCTACTCAACATGGTTTCTAGGAATGAAAAAGTCATGTTTTTGCCAGGAAAGTTGCAACATCTATAGCTATGTGATTTGTGCAATTTGATTAATAACTTGACTATTGTATGAACAACTTCACATCTTTCTCCAATTTGATTAATACATAATGAATGACGATCACAACAAAAACAGCCCATTTCCTAAAATGCTAAAAAAAATGTTGCAAATTTATCAGGCAATGAATCAATAAAAGAAACAAAGAAAGATCAGCATTAAAAATGCCACAGAAAAAACTAAAAGAATGTAAGCAGAAATGAAGGGCAATGGGTGTAGATAGAAACCTGTTTGAGCTTCTGAATAGCATTCTTCCTTCTCTCTTCCTCTTCCACAGAAGGAACAAGTCCTTCATCAGCCATAAACTGCACAAAGATTAAACCCCCAAAAATCACAAAAAGGCCACAAACTTTACAGAAAACCCAGACCCCCAAGAAGAAAGAAAGAAACCCCTAAAATACCCAAAAATTAGGGTTTTACCTGAAGAAGGGACATAGACCTCTGGTGATCCATTGAGAAGATGAGAGAAAGGTTGAAAGGGAAAGGTTGCGGGGGTGGAACAAGCACCCCCGAAGAAGGATCAATACGCAGAAACGGCGGTGGAGGTGGCGGCGGCAGCGTCGGGGGTGGAGGATGAATAGGAGGGTCCAAAACGACGCCGCTTAATGAATAAGAATAAGAAGGAGGAGGAGAAGGAGGAGGAGAAGAAGGAGCGTGTGCTTCAAATTCCATGCAAGTTGGGTAAAAGGGGGGGGATTTATTAGAAAGAAGAAAACCCTCCGAGAAATTGCAAAACCCCTAAAAATAAAGCTGGTGACAGAGTGGTAGATGGAATAATAAAAATTTCAATACCGATTCTTCGTTCGAAGGTTGAATGTCAAAAGTGCTAAAAAAAAGAAATCTAAGAGGAACACCGAGTATGCGAATTTTTCTGTTGACTAGCTTGAAACCTATATTTAGTAAGAATCGGAATCGCGAAAAGAATGAGTGAAATGTGAACTTTTCTGCTCTCTCTTTCTTTAATTTGGTTTCTAAGTCTATCTATCTATCTGTCTTTCTCAGCTACGCTGTGAACTGTGAACTGTGAACTCCTCTCTGTGAGAAACTTCGTCATCTTGTTCGTTGTGTCCTAGGGAAAGGAGAAAGCTCGTGCTGGACAAGTGCCAACATGCTGAATTGCCAGGTGTCCGCATTTTAGACCTAGTCATCAATCACACGCCACTGTTTTTTCCTTTTTTTTATTTTCATTATTTTATTTTATTTTTTTAGATTAAATATTATTTTTAGTCCCAACTATTTGTTGGAAAGACAAATTTTATTCACAATTTCACACTATAACTATTAAAGTAATTTCTCTAAACAGTCTTGTTCACTCCACAAAATAATTTTTAACACATCAACAATTCACTATTTATTAGTACCCTTTCCATCAACTATTTAAATGGTTGAAAATTAATGAAATTTTTTTAAATTTAAATAAATAATCAAAAATAAAAGAATTACTCTATATTTTATTTTGGGAGCTAGGATGGAAGGAAGGGGCTGTCAGATTCGGGTAACAAAGGTAAAAAAAATAATTTAAAAAATAGAAATAACAAAAATTGTGTTTTATATGAAAAAACAAATAGTATTTTTATAAAATATTATTATTTGGAATATTTTTTTAATGTTGTGGATGAATTTTATCGTGCAACATCCAAAGACATATTGAATAAAAAAAGAGAAAGTATGAAGAGTCAATATAATTAGTGTACAATGTGTATAATGAGAATATTTTTTAAATTAATATTAAATAATAATTAAATTAATTAATTATAAAATTATTTCTAATTTTAAATACAAAGCAAATAAGAATTCTAAATAGTTACGTACACCTCCAACCAGTCTCTCTCACGATCTATCCTCTCTTATCGTCAAACCGGTGCACGGTCGCTGCTCAACATCCACCGCTGCGGCGCCACGTGACATGAAGTCTTCATCAATGCCGACTGCAGCACCCAACCTTCTTCGCCGGCCTGTCTCCGCGCAGTAACCAACACAATGTGCGCGTCTGCCTGGCTCCTGGCTTCTACCTCCTTCGTCAGCCAGTTGAAGGCGGGATCATTGGACAACCCCTTCACACCTACCGTTGTCGTCTTCTCCTCATCTGTTCAAGTTTTTTTTTTTTTTCTATTTTATGGTTATATCAATTATATATATTTTTCTTTTTTTTTAATAAAAATTAAATTGTTGGATGATCATAGTTGCTTCTTCTATTTATTCATCTCATTCTTCTTTTATTTTAATGGTCAATTTAGGATGGTCATTTTAGTAGGTATGCGGATGGTTATTTTAATTTTTACGCAGATTATTGTTTTGACTGGATTAAGTTTAGTTATATATAATTAAAATATGTTAAATGTTCAATTCATTAGGTAAATAGATGATTATTTTTATTCTTATGTGGATGGTTATTTTTACTAAGGGCGAGTGGCGTGTGGCAAGCCAAGTAGCGAATGTGAAGTGGGATGATTATTGATGAAGGTGGGGTGGTCGCCGGTTGAAAAAGAAGATATTTGAGTGAAATAGTTTGGTAAATTAGAATTTTGGATGGTTATTTTTTTGAAATAATTAATTAGATTTTTTTTTAAATTTAAAATTTAAAATTAAAAAATTTTAAATTTGAAATTTGATGTGAAATAATCTATGAAGCACGGACACTTTGTTTAATTGTCATGTCGGCGTGTCGGATATATTTCGGACACGACGTACGGAGACACTCGTCCGACACGCGTGTCTCCTGTGTCCAAACGTGTCCTGTCCAAAAAAACAAAAAACCAGCCGGACACGGCCAGACACGACCCAATAACATTTTAAAAAGCTCTCTTCATCAGATTCACCCTTCACATTAACAAAAGTTAAAAACCTAACATTTCACCTCCACCCCCAAACCCGTCTCTGACTCCGTGCCTTCACACCCACTCACCCTCTCCTCACTGCCAGTCTACCGCCATCTCCAGCCATTGTCCTTCTACAATATTGTGCACTCAATATTAGTTCAAAGATGGACAAAAAGTAGCACACTTCTTCATTGTTTAGCACATTCATTGAATCCAAGGTAACTTTTTACATTTATTATTTATAACTTTTATTTATAAGTGAAGATAATTGAATCATTATTAATTTATGCTTAAATACTAATTATATAGGTATTATAGCCACCAATAGTTGAGAGAAGATCCTACACGAGTTTCTCCTCATCAAGATATTGAGATCACTAATCAGAGAGTTAAATGCTTGAAGAGGTATTTTCCTAATGAAGAAGAGAGGAGAAAGGTAAACATTGAATTTGCAAGCTTTTCTGATGGTAGAGGTATCTTTGATGATTACGACTCTTTGAATGATAGAGGCATAGTTGATGCAAAGTCATCGTCCTTCTACAATGTTGTGCACTCAATATTAGTTCAAAGTTGGACAAAAAGTAGCACACCTCTTCATTGTTTAGCATTCATTGAATCCAAGGTAACTTTTTATATTTATTATTTATAACTTTTATTTATAAGTGAAGATAATTGAATCATTATTAATTTATGCTTAAACACTAATTATATAGGTATTATAGCCACCAATGATTGAGAGAAGATCCTACACGAGTTTCTCCTCATCAAGATATTGAGATCACTAATGAGAGAGTTAAATGCTTGAAGAGGTATTTTCCTAATCAAGAAGAGAGGAGAAAGGTAAACATTGAATTTGCAAGCTTTTCTGATGGTAGAGGTGTCTTTGATGATTATGACTCTTTGAATGATAGAGGCATAGTTGATGCAAAATTTTGGTGGCTAATTCATGGTGGTAAAGCGAAATTTCTTCAACCAATTGCTCTTAGGCTACTAGGGCAACCATCTTCATCTTCTTGTTGTGAAAGGAATTGGAGCACATATTCTTTTATCCATTCCCTAAAAAGAAACAAGTTGAAGCCTAAACGTGCAGAAAATTTAGTATTTGTTCACACTAATCTTCGTCTTCTTTCAAGAAAAATTTTACAATACAATAAAAGAGAAACTATGATGTGGGATATTGCTGGAGATGCTTTTTCACCAATTGATGAAGAAAATGGTGTTCTTGAAGTTGCTCACCTTTCTCTTGATGAACCGGAGTTGGAAAGAGTGACTTTTTCTAATGATGAAGATATCAACCATATATGATGGAGAAATAATGACTTCAGATAACTTTTTTTTTTTGTGTACATGTGATGTACAAAATTCTTACTATCTCTATTAAGACATAGGAGTTTAGGACTTTATCTTTTGAATATCTATACACTTTAGGAAGAAATACATATCATATGGTTGTTTTTGAAATTATCTCTATTAAGACATATTTCTATTTAAATATATTATATTATTAATATATATGTGTCCCCATGTCCGACAACTTTTTAGAATTCGCGTATCGCCGTGTCGCGTGTCGTGTCGTGTCCCGTGTCCGTGTCTGTGCCTCATAGGAAATAATTGAATGAAAGTTTTTGAATTTAAGATAATTTATGAAAAAAGTTTTATTATTTATCCCTATTAGACTAAATAATTAACCCATTATACATATTATCAAGATTTTTCATTGTCTTCCTAGTAAAATTGATAAGAAAATGATATATAAACGTATCTTTGAAGTGATAAATAAGAAGAAAACACGTGTCTAACACGCCCCACATATTACCTATGTGTCGCATTAAATTAATCCATTTTTCCTCAAATAATTATCCAAAATTTTACTATATTTGATATTTTCACCCAAAATATACAGTTCTGTATGAATCATATTAAATATATTTAATTATTTATGGTTATTATATTCATATAAAATATTTTAATGTGAATAATCACTTTTAATAAACGTAAATATTTTTATATAACAACTATAAATAAGAGAATAAATTAAGCTTTGTGATTTATCATTGCATAACAAATACAACACATGCATGTCTAGCACATAAGATAATAAAATTTAAATGACATGTCTTCTCATACTTATTTAAGAGGTTACGAATATTTTCATTTAAAAGACAAAAACTACCTAAACTAAAGGTAAAGTTTGAAGGGAAGTAAATATATTTGGTTGATGTTCAAAATAGTTATGAAAAGACTACAATTGATACATGCTGAATAAGCATCAATACATGCAATATAATATGAAAAATTTGGTATACAATTGTTCTTTAAAAACATTTTTAAACGCTTGGGCTGATAGTACTTTGAAGTTGAATTTTATTCTTCTTGGTCAGCAGTGGGAGTCTCTTCTAGATAATTGTTTTAAGTTTGAATTGCGAGTGTCGTGTAAAGCACTAAAGGTGTATGTAAAATAATCACAATTAATTGGTTAAAAAATTATAATCATATTTTAGTTAAGAAAAAGTTTAACGGTCAACAATTTTGTTAAATTCTGGCCAACATATAACCAGTAAAAAAAAATAAGCCAATGGATAAAATCTCACATCAATCTCATACCATTAAAATCATTATTAATAACTATTTGATAGTTACAAATCACAAAAATTACTAGCTACCTATCATTCTTCTTTAGGTATTTAATTTAATAAAATAATTTTAAAAATTATACTCATTATTAAAAAATAATTAATTAAAATTAAATTTTAAAAATTAATTTTAATCGATTAATTAAAACCAAAACTAAATTTTATACAATTTTTGTGTTCAACTGATTAACTAAGTTTTTTTTGTAAAAATCGATTTTTAACTGGTTAAAATCAATTTTTAATTAGTTAAAAATTAGTTTTTAGTTCTTTTTTTTTTAAACCCAAATTTTTTTTTATGTAAAATTATCTTTTTTTTTTTGAAAAAAAACCCAATTGTTCTTTAAAATTGATTTTTATTTTTTATAACTAATTTTTAAATTTTTTAATCGATTAATAATCAATTTTATCATATAAAATAAATTTAATTAATTAACTAAATTATATTTTTAACTAACTCAAAAATAGATTTAGTTTTTAAATTACCCAAACCATGTACGACTCTAGTGTCGTGTCTGATCAAGATTTAACTAGATTTGATTGTATTATCCATCAAATGTACATTGGATTATGAAATGCTCTAGGTCTTTTTTTTGTTGGACTATTTGCCGCTGCGAACTCTCTTCTGTTTGGATTATAACTTTGGAGGGTCAGGTCTTAACTTAGAAGTGCGATTTAAAATTTTAAATAAGTGAGACAGATCTTATTCTAAAAATTCAGAAACTTATCCTCTGCGCTTGGACTGTGCCATTTGATTGGATTATGAGAAAAGCCAACAAAACTGCAAATTGACTTGTTGACTATGGAACTCGAAGAAGTATTGATGAAGCTGTGTGGTTAGCCCCTTCGGAGGAGCTTGTTAATGTTCTTCTCTATGAGTATTTTCGTTAATGAAAGTGTCGGCGTAGTTGTTAAGTGCCAAAATAACATAATATATATTGTCTTTGCAAAACTCGATCAAATATGTGATCACTCGAAGTGTGATTCATTCCTTCCCATTTCCAAATCTTCACACCACAAACACGAATGAATTTCTTCTTATAAACCAAATTAAATACATACAATTCATATGTTCACAGGTCATAATCTCAGAATACATACAATAAGTTCCAATTTCATGAAATAAAATATATATTTACATAAAAAATTAAATAAGGAATAATAAAAAAAAAAAAGATGAAAAGGTTAGAGAGTACAACCACAACAAAGGAAGAAATAGCAAAGCATGGCCACTAAAGCAACGGATTCAAGAACCGTCACAAAACCCCACAACACGTCATCTACCACGGAAAAATTCACCCACCAATAAGATAAGTCTACCGCTGGCCACCGCAACACCGTCCAAGGTGGCGACAGATCCAGTTCTGGCCACCGCATGTTCGACGTGTACCACCACCACCGTCCGGAACCTGACATCTATAATTCTATATATATATGCTATGCTTTCTTCTTTCTTTCCCTTTTATTTTTTCCTTCACCTTTAAGTTTTTTTTTTTTTTTTTTTGGTTGAATTCTTTGATCATTTGGAATTTTATCTTTTTATTATTTATATTCTACACGTGTTCAACCAGAACCACCCACCAGAATTTTCCTGCCATGATTACGTGATTAGATTAGATTGTTTTAAGATAAAATATTATTATTGTTTATTTTTTATTTATTTAGATAAGTATAGTAGACTTCATTTTTCTTTATCAAAGTTATATTAAATTTCACTTACTTTTTTTTTTTTGATAATTTTTAATAAAAATAATGAAATACAAATTAGGAAGAGAAAGAAGAGTCTTTGTAGTTCTGAATCCAAGCTGATGTAATTCCACGTTTTACAACTTAACTTATTCAATATTTTCTTCGGTAAGATGAGTTCGAATAAAGTCAATACACTCTTATTTTTATTTTGGTGCCTACAAAATGTATTACTCTTTTTTATTCTTTTTTATGAATGATAAATGATTTCAATAATTATTTTAGAGGACACAAACATAAACCGAAACAAAATTCAATTTTTGGATTTTTTTTTTAAATTTTTGGCCACTCATGTAAAATATTGTCAACAAAAATTCATTTAACGTAATATTACAAAATTTGGAAATGAAAAGATCTTATATTTTAAAATAAATTTAGAATAAAAATATTTAGTCTAAAGTCCTTTTATTTTTTTGGTGACTCGTCTAAAGTCCTTTTAAATATATCTTTTTTTTATTTTGTTTCTCTTAACTATATATTTTTTAAATATATCTTTACTCTTCTTTGGTATTGTTAAATATATCTTTATATCTTTGGCATCTTTGATACATTTTGTCAGATATTTTTTTTCTAACCTTCGGGCCCAAGAGCCCAAGAGTAACAAAAAAAATAAGCTAAAATTCTTCTGAAGAATTTCACTTCACTAGAAGATGAGGCAGAAACAAGGATGGTGGATTCTCCAAAGAGAAAATATATGAAACTAATTTTTAGTTAGTCAATATTTGCTAACTTTAGAGTTTAAATCTTATAATTTATGATTTAAAATTTATAATTTAGAATTTAAAATTTATAAATTTAAAATATAAAATAATTTTAAAAATTTGACTAACAATCGCAGAAAAAAAGTTAATTTTCTAACCTTACTCTTTAATTATCTAAATTTGGGTAGAATTAACTCTTCCCTTTGTTGCACAGGGCTAGAGCTTTCTCTTAGTTTCTTCATAAGACACTGCATACATAATGCTACCGGAGCCTTAGCAGCTGCAAAGAAATCCATAGGAAGAAGCATCTTACCTCTGATAGTATTAATTCAGTTTGTCTACTACACATCCTACCTCTGATTGTGTCATCCTCTCATTTCACCCATCTAAACCAAAATACGCTCAACCCATGAAATCTCCTTACAAAGCAAACAGAACAATCTCAACATAAAAAAATAGAACCAACCTGGCCTCGACCCAACACACATCACCTGCCATAATAAGCCATCTATCCACCATAACGTGTGAGAATGCATTTATGAATAGATAATTCAGCTGAAAAACTAGTTCATAAATAAATGAGCAACATTTGGACCAAAGGAGGAGAATGTGAAAGAATCACAATAATAGCCAAATAAAGTCTCAGCTAAATTTTCATTGAGAATTAAAGCTAAGTAAAATGATAAAATAAAATTGACAAAATTGCTTAGGGGGTCATAAAACATACTGCAAAAGCAATCTCGTATAGGCCAATTTTGACAGCGAGAAAAGATGCAACATTGTAACATCCTTGCCTCTTGAAACTCTCTTTCAAATAATACATTAACGGATAAATAATCTAATGAAGTGAAGCTTACAAAGTTTTAAAACGGTTACATCATTGAAGCTATCTAATAACTCTAGGGTGTAGCTGCATCCTGGCAAGCAATGGTAGCAGCAACAGAAGCCGAATTCGCCTTCAGTTTAAACACTTGTATGCTCCCTCCATCAGAATATATGAACAATGTCATATGCAAATCTTTATTTTTGTCAAAGAAGCACAGTATCATAGCAAGAATTTCAGCATAAGATATATACAAGTTAAATGTTAGGTTATATTCGAGTCGGAGACCACTAATGTTATTGCACTACTCTAATGGCACAGCAATGGCTGCTCAAGAGCAACTGAAAATATCCATCACTTTATTTTAACCATTGGGAAGTCATTACTTGTTACTAGTACTACAGCTTGAATTAAAATAACTTACTCCATCACTCTTTGGTGGTAGACATACAAGTATTCCCATTTTTAACGGATTTTATATTGTTGAATCAAGTTAAATTTGCAGTCACACTTCACTGATATTATCATATTTCATGAGAGAAGGATACGTCCAAAACAGCACGAACGACTGCAGAAAGTTTAAAAAAGTAAGTTAGAATGCTATATGCCAAAAATATATATTCACACACACACACACACACACCATCTAAATGTAATGTATGTTGAATTGGCCAATAAGAGGTGTTAAAACTAGACAATTACATAGACCTCCTATGTAGAAAACTACACAAGCTTTCCATTTAAAATCTCAAGTGTACTTTATTCAACATGCGTTTCACCACTATTCATAAAAATTTCCAGCTCGAGCATTAACACTCAAGAGGGGTCAACAATTTCATGTTGTACACCTTATCATTTTGCCTCCAAAGACAACACAAAGGACTTTCACCCATTCATGTTGGTATAGCTAATTTATTAAAATATTTCACAGGGCATCAATGGTGGGTATGCAAAGTTTGGCAAACTCTACATAATTGATGTCTTGTATTCCTATCCATGATGCTAGTTACATCTTATCCTCTGTTTGTGTATGTTATTCCTATCTACCTTTCTTATCCAAACTAATTTCATCTTTGATGTAAATAGGAAGTTTCCTATACACTAATTATTCCTAACAAAGATGCAATGAGTACAAAAGACCTACCATTAGACCACCAAGAAAGCCATCAAGCAGCACTCGGTTCCAAGAGTCGAAGTAAGTCTGGATTGAAAATTTTGCTTTGGCTACAAGCCCAACTGAAGTAACTGCCATGAGAAGTAAGTAAAAGACAAATCCTTTCAAGCCTGTAAATCCTAAAATTCCAGCAACAACTCCGCCAATTATAGACAAAAATGTCCGACTGCAAAAGCGACAAACATAATAAAAACTTTGGTTGAAAACTTAGTCAATATTAAACACACAAAATTTTTGACTCTTTTTCCTTTTCCTAAGAGTGCTTTATATACACATTTCAAGCACTCAGGTAGAACCACACATTGGAATCCATACCAAAATCACCATCCCAAATAAGCTGGTAGAGAAAGAAAAGAGGCAAACCATTCTTGCTACTTAGTAGTGAATCCCAAATATAATGCTCCTGGCTATATAAATGTATTCAAGATAGTATATTAAATCTATCTACTATAGAAACAAACCTGTAATAGATAATCTTCATGTTGTTCTGCATGTTCTCAGCATTAAAGGTCAGTAACTCATTCAATCCATTGCCTGATTTCTTCTCCTGCGAACCTGACTCGGAGTGTACAGCCATGATATCCCCCTACCTTGACTAATTTGATGATATTTCTGCAAACAGAAACAAAATCAAATTATTTTGTGTAGAAATAGCAGATGAATTTTTAAATACATATTCAGCACAATTGCACTGATGCTAATAATAAGCACATGAAATGTCTTAAACTGCATAGTCACAAGTTCTCCAAAGTAGAGTACATCGTATGCCTATGAATTCTGAAAAAAATTAATTGAAAACATAATTTTCCGTCCAAACACCACTATGATTCAGCGTTTTGAACCAGGTGGAGGGGATTCACTATTCAGCTACACTAGTATTTCAACACTGTAGATTCTGCAATCTACACTCTCGATATCTAATAATAAATAATAATAAAAAAAAGCAATGTTCAAATTTCAGCATGATCCGTGAAAGCGTTTCAAGAGCATAAATTCCAACCAAACGGGAAAAACTTGACTATAAAATCAAATCAAAATAATATAATAGAACAGAGAATTACGAGAGAAAAGCAGTTCCGTTGCTGGAAAATCGATTCGAATAGAAGAGGCTGGCGATTCGTATTAGATTAGGTATTATTCAATTAAATTAAATCAAAGGAAATTGATGCGAAGAAGAGCTTACCTCGTTGTGAGAGAGAGAACAGTGTAAGAGCAAGTCAATACTGAAGAACTGAAGCCACTCTGCTCAAGCCACTCTGCTCCCTTTCGGATCTTCCTTGTTCATCTCAATTTATTATTTATTATTATAATAATAATGATATAAAAATAAAAATTGCGAAAATTACCAGGACCGCCTTGATAGTTGTTGCCTAATGAAGGTGGATTGGGCCGCGCAAAATGCAGTGAGAATTGGGGCTTTTGTTTCTTGGTGGGAGGTACATTGGGTAATCTGCATAAAATTATAACTTGGCCTTTTAATTACCACGATGACCAAAAAAAAAAAAAACAAGGTAGCACTAATATAATAGATTCTCCAGAGTCTTTTTTCTTTACTACTTAGGGCTTATTTGGGTGAGCTTTTAAGAAAAGATCTTTTTTCGAGTTATCTTTTTTTAAAAGATCTTATAGAGAAGTAAAAGTAATTTTATGTTTGGATATCTCATGTAAAAAGGTCTTTTTATCAATCAATTATGTTTGGGTATAACAATATAAAAGTACTTTTTTGTTTATTTATTACATGAAAAACATCCTTTTTTTAAGAAAAAAAATCTTTTAAAAAAAGATGTAAATTACAGCTTCTCAAAAAAGATATTTTTTTTATTTTACTAATGTTTTTACTTTTACTACTAGAAATTTGCCAAACACGTTAAAAAATAAAAAAAGATCTTTTTTCATTGAAAAAAATCTTTTTTTAACAAAATAATGGCGCTCAAACATGCACTTAATAAATATGTTTAACCATTTCTCATTAGTTAAAAATTTATATTTTATATTTTATATTTTTTACCTAATTAATAATTTATAAGTCAAAATTAATATTTTTATTTTTTCTTTTTTTCACACTGAAATTCAATCTTTGTACGTAAAAATTAGTATAATCTAGTTAAAAATCCGTATTTTATATTTTACATTTTTTACTTAATTAATAATTTATAAGTCAAAATTAATATAGTCTGAATTAAATATCTATATTTTGTATTTTGCAATTTTATTAAACCAAATTTATCTGTCATACTCTTATCAATATGACAAAAATAAATGTTGCTTTGAATGTTCTTTCAATTTGATATGAGAACGAAGGTAAAATACCCTTATTGAAAAAAAAAAATGGCCAACAGAAACAAAGCTTATTTTACTTCGATGAAGACATTATAAACTTTTTCAAATTACAATTCTATGCAGACTACTCAATATGCTATCACAAAAAAAGCTCTAGTTTCCTCAGCCTTCTGCCCGACTCGATCCACCTCTATTAGACAACAATTTAATTATATCTAATTAATTACCAAAAGAAAATCCTTTGACCCTCCATCAAAACGCTGCTAGGTATTAAATCCTTTTGTTTCCATTTTTTATAGAGGAGGAGTGAGGAATTAAATTCTTCTATAATGGTATTGTTTGTGTCTAGAATTGATTTTATATTAAGTTCTACTAGGTAGACAGCAGGGTGCAAACAACCAAGGTTCCGAAAATCGGACTGGTCATCAAACCGTTCTAATTATTGGTTCATTAGTTCATTGATTTAACCAGTTCAACAGTGGTCAACCGGAAAAACCGTTTTATAATAAACACCTGATTCTATAAAAATTCAATGAATAAAGCAACAGGTTCTAAACACTCTTCTACTGCATTTTTTTACTTCAAAAGGGATCATAAACAACTAGTTCTATGAATAAACAAACTACAATGATGTGCAATGCCAAAAATAGGCCAATAATGAAATAATAAAGGGTTTCTCTCTTCAATTCTATGTTCAAGCTTGTGGCAGACCAGAATCAACAGAGTAATACCGTTGAAATAGTCTTCCTTCTTAATTCTTATATACCTCAAAGAATTTCCTACAAAATGAAAATTTAACACAATACACAGCTTTAAA